>NC_092334.1:322227500-322452500 GCF_046630445.1 Rutidosis leptorrhynchoides
ACTCGTATTCATTCGGTATTCATACCCGTATCATACACAACTTCTAAACGTATTTACTACTAGTATATACAAATAGGATTAGCATGGGATTCCATTTTAATTATGTCATCCATGACAACACCTAGTTTAACATCTACCATGAGCTAGTTGCTTATAAAAACAAACCAAGAACACCTTGTTTGACTACAAACCTCACGCCATTTTACACACACTTACACAACACTTTCATTTGCAAGTTTCTTTCAAGTCTAATTCACCTACTTCACTCTCTCCATCTACTACTAAAACAACTCAGCAAACCATCTTCATATTGATCATAAACTACACCAAGAATTAAGCCTTAAACATCATAAGAAAATACTTTCAAGAACACTTCAAGAACACCATCAAAATCAAGAAGATTACTTTCAATCTTTTTAAACCAATCCAACAACTCTTTCAAGATCAAGAACATCACTTCTATCTCAGAAGCTTTTCGTTATTTATCAAGGTAATAATCATATATAAGCTTTAGTTCAATTTATATAAACATAACTATCTTAATTCAAGATAGAATTCTTATTCGAACTTTTGTTCATTCCATGATTCTACTCAAGAATTCCAAGCCATCAAGAAGATCTTCAACCTCAAGATTATTATCTTGTTTTTCCAGTAACATCACTCTTTTTATTTGAGGTAGTAACCTTATTCATAATCTCTTTCGATTCATATTCATATAGCTATCTTATTATGAGTATATAACTTACAACAACTAGAACGTAGTTTAGTCAATTCTAAACTTGTTCGCAAACAAACTTAATCCTTCTAACTTAAATTTTAAAATACTTCAACACATGTATTATGATAGTATGTAAAGCTAACATAAGGATATAAAACTTGTAAACACGAAGAACACCTTAAAATCGAATATACGCCGTCTTAGTCGAACGGGGGCTGTTTTGGATTTGATTTTAAAAACCTATATTAAACTTTGAATTAAAAGATTTCCTTTGGTGAAAAATCTTATTTTATATGGATATGAAATATATCCAAAATCCATGGTTAAACTCTAATTGGAAGTATGTTTTTCAAAAGAGTCATCAAGATGTCTTTCTTACGACGGATATGACTATCTTCTTGTATTTGACACCTAAGATGTATTTTCAACTATAAACATATACTTTTTCTATTTAGATTAATAAATAACGGTTCGATACAAAACTATGGCAAGTCGAATCACTCAAAACGGATTTGTAACGAAGAAATTATGGGTAAAACAAAATTGGATATTTTTGTTTGTTTTTAGCTACGGTTTTGATTAATAAAAATGGATGCTAACCTTATCCTAGCTAACTTACCTTGTATTCTACATGTATTTATACATGTCTTGTTCCCGAACTTATGGAAATACAATTTATAATAGTCGTGATTAAGTTCTACGACAATATATTATAGTCTTAATAAAGATCGTAAGGCACCATATATATATATATATATATATATATATATATATATATATATATATATATATATATATATATATATATATATATATATATATATATATATATATATATATATATATATATATATATATGACATGATCACCGTGGATTCGTATACAAAGTTTTGACATATCATTTTGACTTCTTCTATATATATTATTGGAACGAACTATAAGACACCATTGGCAATAATCTTGAGTTAGCTGTGGGTTAAAGTGGATTCCAACATAATATATATACTTTGAGTTGTAATCGAGCCTGAGATATGTATACAATGGGTCGCGGATTGCTTCAGACAATATACATATTATGTGTCTTATTATATTAAGACAATATATTATAGTGTTAGTAAATTCTAACACAATATACGCATTTATATTTATATATATATTTATACTGTTGGACTATCGGACTATTGGACTACGAACATTGGACTACTAACAATGGACAATTAAAATTATCACAAGTATCATAAGTATGGAATATTAATTATATATATATATATATATATCTTGACACAAGAATATTATTATTAGGTTCGTGAATTTGTCAAAAGCCAAGTCTTATTACCATCTATTCGGAAATCATCACAAGTGAGTTATAGTCCCATTTTTACTATCTAAATTATTTTGAGATGAGAATACATGCAAATTTATAAATGTTTTACAAAATAAGCACAAGTTCATGAAACTACATTCTACGATTGTTTTGTTATACCGGATATCTGCACTTATTATTATTATTATGCTTGGTAACCTAAGAATTAGTGAAAAACACTAATTGACGCGAATCCTAAAGGTAGATCTACGGGTACCAACCACCCCCATTTTCGAATAGTGGAAATGCTTTAGTACTTCGAAGGGTTCTTGTCATACATTTGAATAGTGGAATGTATGATGCCAGATATCTTAAGTGCTCTATGTTAAGGTCGGTTACCAGGCGACTCATCGTATGAATGATTTTTGCAGTTGTAATGATCCTGCGCATTTAATTAAATGAAATCTTGTGGCTTATTAAATGTTATGATTATTATATAGAAACTAAACCTATGACTCGCCAACATTTTTGTTGACATTGTAAGCATGTTTATTCTCAGGTGAAAATTAAAAAGCTTCCGCTGTTGCATGTTTACTCAACGTCAAGATTTGGAGTCATCATGCTTTTCTTAATAAATAAACTTGCATTCGGAAATTGTATTTGTAATATATTGTTGGCAAGTATGTAATAGTGTGTGTAAAATATATGTATTTTGAGGAGGTTGTCTTTGATCGACAATCAAAACTTATGCTTTTAGACCTTTATTCTATAATAAAGATTATGGTTATTTTGAAATGAATGCAAGCTTTGAAAACGTCTCATATAGAGGTTAAAACCTCGCAAAGAAACCAATTAATATGAAACATTTATAATTAATATGAACGGGGCATTTCAATTAACCCCTGGAATAACAGTACCATCGAAGTGGTACCGCTTCTTCGTGGGGTAGAGGGTAGCTGCACGGGCTCCTCCTCGGGGTCCTCCTCAGAATCCTCCTCGGGATCCTCCTCGCTGGTGTCGTTGGATGATGATCCGTCCGAATCGTCTGAAGGTAGTGCAGGTACTTCACGGGCGGGAGAAAGCGTCTGGCCGGTGGTCATAAGTCGATATCTGCCAGGTGTAATCGGCACGACACGTCCGTCAGCGGTGCGTCTAACTCAATATCCACGCTCGTTACAGAAGGGACCGTCCCGTCTCCCCCAGGAATCACAGTACCACCAGAATGGTGATGTGGCCCCGAGAGTCTAGGGCTGGGTGGAGATGGAATCTCCTCGGGATCCTCGTCTCTGTCTGCGATGTCCATGAGGTCAAGCACGTATCTACTATCTCCAGAAGAAGAATCGCCAGAGTCATCGGAGGGTAGCGGTGAGTCAACAACAATAGTAGGCGAGGTAGCAGACGTATCTGAGTCGCTCTCGAAGTCAAAGGTCATGGGCGGCATGTCCGACATCTGAACAAGGAAAAATAACTTTTTCCATGTCAGTAAGACATATAGCAAGCACGTACTCAGGCACTACAACATCCTAGCAGTACATAGCATGGCAATATTAACAGTATCCAACAAAAGTAACATGCAATCAAAGACAGATAGTAGCATGCAGTAGCAAGAAAATAGCAATAGCATACACCAAGTTCACACAGCAGTAAAGGTAAGTAGTAGCATGCAACAATAGTAGTAAGCAGTAACAATTAAAGGAGCAAGTTGTAGATTAGTCCTATTAGCGAATCCTACTCGACTCGGTTAAGACTCACTAATGCAACCTAATTCCCTAAAACCAATGCTCTGATACCAAATGTGACGCCCCGTACAAAACCATCATGTACGAATCGTCAAAAACAGGTCCATTAAATGGTATAATACTACATGGTGTTTTAAAACAAGTTTTGCATTCATGAAAAGATAACGTTTTACAAAAGATAACGTGACACAAAGGTCGTTACAAAGCCATTATTCAAAATAAAATAAGTTGCGAATGCAAAATAAAAGTTCCATGATTGAGACATCTCTAAGTAATGCAGCGGAAGTCTAACACAGTGAGTCTGTAACAGCAAGTCTAATAGTATAAGCAACAACGTCTAAGCACCTGAGAAATACACGCTTAAAAGGTCAACATGAATGTTGGTGAGCTATAGTTTGTTTGTAATCAGTAATGTAATGTAGACCACGAGATTTCGTATTCAAAATAGTATGAAAAGTATATGCTTAACCGTTGTCACCCGGTAACTAACTTAACGTAATATTACCCCCTAAAAGTACGCTTGGCGAGTGCGTCTGTTTACTAGTCTGAGTGGAGATGTCAAACCCTATGGATCCATATCTAAGATTCGCGTTCACCGGTTCATAAACCAATGACTAAACGTTACCGAGCTAAGGGGAATATTTGTGCCGTTATGTCACCCACACATATATAAAGTTTAAGTTCTCGTGTCTAGTATGTAAAACATAAAAAGAGCACGTATTCTCAGTCCCAAAAATAGTAAAGTAAAAAGGGAAGCTATAACTCACCGTGAATAAGCAGTAAAAGTCGATATGAAAAGTATGCAGGTAGTAAGTCGGTCCGAAAGGTCGTCAACCTAAATCAAAGGTCACTAAGTCAGTATATTGTCCCCAAAAGTTTAAAAGTGAATAAATTAAGTCTTAAGTATCATCATCATCATCATCATTCGTAAATGCTAATGTAAGTTTCAACAAGAATATAGATCGAAACAAAAGGCTGAATTCGGACAGCTGGTACGACTTCTATACAAACCGAAAAGACGTGTGGTCAGTGGCCAAGGATCCGTATGTGAGTCCTCTAACCGATCTCCAATATTCAGATCCTAAATCGATGTCATTTGACCGTGGCGACGGTTCAAGGACGAGTAGGTCAGAATTTTTTCAGCACGTCGTTACAACGGCGTAGTGACTTTCGGAAGGCTATAAATCCTAAACCGTATATCGGATTTAGGCGAGTCCTAAACGAAAAGTCATATAATCGAAACTAACTATCTGAAAATCAATTTTCCAGAAGTACCAAGTGTCTGATCAGACCCTGAAAAACAGTAAACAAGTGCTCAGGTGGGTTTCTTGGTGCTTGATGCTCATCACGGTTCTCATCCTTGATGCGTGTAAGCTTCAATTGTACAACTCTTTGATGTTTTAGCATCACTTTGACCAAGTTTCAACCATCAACAAACAACTAAGAGTAAAAGCTAACATTCTACAAGTTTTAAACATCAAAGTTGCCTCTTTATTGCATAAACACAATAAAACTTCAACCTTTGTCCTTTTTGACACAAGTTTATGCGTCTTCATCATATGAGATGATGAAGACTTGATCTTTATCATCACAACAATCACAAAAAGGTTCCAAGTAAGTGAGATCTACAATGATAACTTAGATCTCAAGTATTAAGAAAACCCTAAGCTAGAAAGCTTGGATCTTTACAAGGTTAATGAGACCATAAGCTAGAAAGCTAAGATCTAGTAAATGTAATAAGACCATAAGATAAAAAGCTAAGATCTTGAACAAAATAATGAAACCCTAAGCTAGAAAGTTTGGATCTTTAATGTTCTTGAAGATCCTTAAAGCAAAAGGCTAGATCTACAAGTTACATGAAGATCATAAACAAAAGTTTTGATCTTTTAACAAAAATAAAGTGATCTTAAGCTATAAAGCTTAGATCCATCAAAATAATGAAGATTCAAAGCTAGAAAGCTTGAATCTTTCATGTTCTTGAAGGATTCAAATCAAGGTTTGAATCTTAAAGATATAACAAGATCAAGAAGCTAAAAAGTTTAATCCTTTAGTGATGATGATGATGTCGAAAATAAGAAGAAGAGACGAAGAAGAAGAAAATTTGAAACTTACACTTTTTAGAGTGAGAAAGACTAGAGATAGAATTAGAGAGTAAGTGTGTGTAAAATGTGAATGAGATCAAGTGTGAAATGGATGAGATTTGCTTGGTATTTATAGTGAAAATGGTGGTGGTGACCGTGGGTAGGGGGGGGGACAAGGGGGACACCTTTTTTGCTTTTTGGTTAGTGGTGGTCTAAAGGTGGTGCTTATTGTTAGGATCTTATGCAACATTTGTGATTATGGTTAACAAAAATGCTAGTATGTTCCCTCTTATAAATGGGTTTTTGTCTTACATTTATATGAGTCATAAACTTATTAAAATTGGGCTAATTAAATAGTCCAGCTAGAGTAGGGTGGGCTTGAGTAGAAAGTCCAACAAGATTAACTAGTGAGCATAAGTAAATTACTAAGCGTAATTAAGCAATCAAAAACCCAAGTAATTGTTATTAGGAAATAACAATTAGTATTACGTAGTCGTAATATTCCAATTACGACAAAAGTTAAACGTGTACCAAAACATATAGCTCGTTCTCAACGTCAAGTGACACTAACGGTCATAAAAGCATTCGAGGATCAAGTTAAGTAACTAAGTACTTAATGGCACGTTGTATGGTATTAACGAAAGTAATTAATCATGAAATAAGATCCCAGAATATAAGCCCAACAGTACACACAAATACGCAGTTTCGTAGAATGTAACAAGCAAAAAAGTAAGTCGAAAAAGTCGGGTCGTTACAAATCTCCATTCTCCTATCTGATAAATTAAGCCTTGTCGGTAATCTATCCCACGCTAAACATCATAAAAAATATTAACTTTTCACAGGACTTGCTTTATCCATCTAGAACCAACATCCACATGAAGTAACAGATTATCATCCAACCAATGTCGAGTAACATTGTAAACACCATCACCTGAAACCAACAATTCCCACGAATCGTACGATCTGCATGTAAATTGAGTTGTCTACGAACTCAATTAAATATTGTAATGACTCCAAGTTTCCTGGACCAATATCATCCCTTTACCATTCCCATTTCCACATACCATTGACGAATCGATCGGCCAAATAACAATCCTTGTTTACATCTAAATGCATTAGACGACAAAATTGAGTAGCGAAAGACCCCTCTCCTTTCCAATTATCTCTCAAAAACCGAATTGATTGCCCATTCCCTACTTTAACTCGAAGAACATTCGCCGAAAATAATCCGTCTCATTTAAGTTTATCAAGTAGTTTAACAACGGTTAGCCAAACACTTGATCCTTTTATATTACCATCCAATCCACCATTTTGTCCATATAACCATTTTATAGCCAAAACTCAATCAGAATCCATAAACAAGACATATCTCCATATCCATTTTAGTAACAATTCATAATTAAATGCTTGAATAGTATCAATAGTAAGACCTCCGTTTTCCTTCGATGTCAATACTTGATCCCATTTCACCCAATGCATCTTTCATTTATCCTCTGTATTCCTCAAAAAAATGAAGCACTAATATTTTCTATCTCGTGAATAACCGCTTCAGGGCATTTAAACAATGATAAGTAATATGTACCCACCGATCCAAGTACCGAATGAACAAGCATTTACAGTGACCAATTGACAATAAATTAGCTTGCCAACGAGTTGATCTCCTTTTAAACCGATCGATGAAATCATTTCAATACAAAGTCGACCCATAATGACTCCCATAGGTAGACCCAAATAATTAAACGCACATTTTTAACAACCTACATCAGTTACCATATCGACTAGCTCAACTTCGCTTACCCCGGTGACGATTTGATTACACTTATGGTAAGACTCTAAAATTCGAAAAAAATCATCCAGTACACTAAATATTGTATCAAAAAGTACACTAAATATTGTATCAAGGTTATTATCTCTATTCCAACTGGGCACTAAAACCGCATCGTCTACATAAAATTAAGTGTTAAATAGAGATGGAAGGATTACCGATTATCGCATCGTGTAAGGACGTGTTTATAATTTTCTATTTGATACATAAGTGTAGGCCTTCCTTGATTTTTTTTAGACTAAGAGGATCCTCATATGAATCACAAATTCCTTAGTCGGCCATCCATTAACGAGCATGGATGTACGGGGGAAATAACGAGATAACACCATAAAATTATTATAAAAATATGTATAATTTAAGAGTTATCACTAATATTTGTATCCGCTTGTTTGATCAAGGTAATAAACACCATGTTGGGGTTGCAGATAACTTACATGTCCGAGTGGGGAATTTGACCTTTGTGACCGATTTTATGGTCGTCGATGTGGTAGAGGATGCCGACGTCCCTCTTATCTTAGGTACACCATTCTTAGCCTCCGTTAGGGCGTTAGTTGATGCAGGGGCAGGTAAGATCACCTTAAAGAGAGTGGCCAATCGGTCACTTTTGTGAACAGAAAGTCTAGGAACCCTATTGCTAAGGATAAGGTGTCCTTTAAACTTGTGTTTGGTGGTTCTGATAATTTTACCGACTTATGTGATTGCTGAAGTTGAGGCTGAAAAGCCTAAGTGTGGGGGGTTGAGACTCAACCCCCTAGTGACTCAAAACCCAAGGACCTAATTGTTGAGACACTAGTAGATGAACTCGTTGTTGATCATTCAATGAGAAAGCTTTATATGTGAGTTCATGAGGCTGGGAATAGAGAAGACTATAAGTTATGTGACTGGTTAGTATCTACATTGTTGCCCATAGAACAGTCGAAACTTGTTGATTTAATGCAGGTCATTTAAGAAAATGACACATGGCTTAGTTCAAGGGTCGGAGGTGATGGAAGAAATTTAGGCTCCCATGGATTGCTGGATGATGGAGCCTACACTCCTGGTGTTAGTTGAGATGGGTAGAGAGTCGGGTGCACGAATGCCTTATTTTAAAAAGTCGTGTTTTTACCTTCAATAATAAGCCCTAAATCAATAAAGATATAAACTTTATCGCCAATTTAAGTGTTTTTCCTTATTTTGAAGCTAAAGTAATCACGAAGATAATGCATGAAGAATCGAAGAAATCAGACTTAAAACGAAGAATTTAGAGCAAAAACAGTGAAGACCAAGTTATGACCCTGGAAATCAAGATTATGATCGAAGGAACTGACCTGACCAGGCAGCCATATGACCTTGGCACCCGACCATGCCGTACAGGCTGCCACAAGACATATAGCTTTCCAGACTCTCCAGTCCACGCCCATATCACACGGGTCACCAAAAGACCACGACCTTGGCCCATGGCTTGCCATCCAGCAGTCCACGGCCTGCCAGGGCTGAAGAATTCCTATAAAAAGAGCTTCTGGCCTCTAAACACTACACACTTCATAATCCACTAAAAAACAATTTAGTAGTTAGTCTAGCTTTATTCTCGGAGGATATTCCAAGAGTCACTTCGATCTCGGGCAGATTTTTGTAAACTTTTAGGTTTTTATATGTAACGCTTTTCTCTTTATTTAAAGCTGTATTGTTATTATCTATGTTTCAATATGCGTTTTGATGTTACCATGATAGCTTGAATTAATCTGTATGTTTCCATGATAGAAGTATAGGCTAGCGTAATTATGTTAATATAATACGGTTACTGTTGTTATACTGAATTTGTAACCCCGATAGGCTTGTATGCTAGAATCTTGAGGATTAACCAACCTAAGTTATGACCAGGACTTGTACACCTATATGAACCTAGCTACTTCATAGGATTAAAACCATACCTGAAGCATCTATGAACTCGGTATGACCGGTATTCCCGAAAGGCATCTAATGCGCTTTTAGGACGCAGAACTTAGGAATTGAGACATGAATGTCCTAGTATACCTGATAAATTTTCCCAGGAGACATCTTAGGACATGTTATGATCTACATAGGGCCTCAGCTGTATAATCCACTCCTATTGCATGTTCTTATTTGATTGTTGCCTTGGGATTCGTTATATTGTATGTTCTAGGTATCTTGTAGGTTCTTATCTATCTTACTCTCATCTTAACACTATAATGCCGCATAATGATTAGAATGATATGATCTTAGTAGTATGATGATAAGGTTGTAGTTTATCCAATGTTTTGTCAACTTAACTCAATAGATTCTCTCTGTTTGTGATTGTGTTCAATAAACACGGCACGCTGTTATTCACTTTCCTAACTGATAACGAGAGTTGAGATTAGAACTTAACCTACTAAAAAAACCTAGTGCTTTACTAAGGATAACTTCCGAGTTGTGCAATCCTAGTTACATATTTGTCTTACTCAAAGAGAACTCTGAGAGTCTAGAGATAAGTAGGTTTGTATAATTAGTTCATCCAACCAGGTCTGCTTTATTTTAATTACATCCCTAATTCAAACCTGATTACCTTTCCCTAGCATAAGCCTATATCTTGATCAACATTTCCTTGATCTGCATACTTCAGATATCTCTCCACCACCTTTACCTTTCTGCAAGTAGGACCTTTAGCTTTATCAAATCCACTGCTACTTTTCTATCCAACTAATTCAACCAAAGATAATTATACCCTTGATTTTCAATTCGTTAAACTATTTAAAAGAACGACCCTAAGTCAACTTACACTTTCTACCTTAGGAAGTAGAAAGTGGATTTAGGCCTCGCTATTATAAATATAAATCACTAATTTCTCACCTGAGACCCGGTTGGTCATTCTTGTTACACAACAAACAAAACTAACTTTTCTAGCGATATCAACAACTCACTAAACGTGCACCACATATCCTTGTAGAGTATTGAATATTTTTGGTTTTGCTTATAAATTTCTATTTGGTATGTGCAATGTGATAATTTTAGGTGATACATCTTGTTGGAAAAAATGTTAATGAAGTTTTTCGTGTGCCTAATTGTGATTTGCTACTACCTGGGGTTCACGTTGACGGGCCCGCCACACAGATTTCTTACGCGCCGCCCATTTGTGTGTAATGTGATTCCAGTAACCATATGCCATCTCTTAATTTTAGGGCATAATACGTTTAAGGGCGTGCCGCGCATGTCTTTGGAGCGTCGCACAGGTCTTTGGCGCGCTGCGTGATGATACGCATAATGATCCGTCTCAGAAAAACATTTTTAACAACATTCCGGCTAGAGTATACCCGGCGTAAGGTACCTCGGGCAGGTAACATCCTTCCGACTTCACCTTAGTAACTGGATCAGAAGATTACATCCGGGAGAATCCATACCAGACAAAGGCTAGCCGGAACGCTACACAATGCCAGCCTGAACGAATGAGCAGGTTACCGGCATCACCTAGTCGGATGCAAAGACATTAGGAAGCCGAGAACCATGTCATCACATAAAAAGGTCTGCTGAACCATAAATGTCGGGAACCCGACAACCTTTATAAGGTTACTCATAAACCAGCTACAATCCTGACCGGTCATAACACCACCGTGAAGAAATACTTGGAACACACATCCGGAAAATCCTTGACTGAACAAAGGCATTCATCCATCAGAACTTGGACGGGTCTATCACACTCTCGGGACCATCTCGGCTTCCCAGATTAGGTATCCTAGCTCGGCACAAGGATACCATCCTGGAACAAGGATACCATCCCGGAACAAGGATACTGTCCCAGAACGAGTACTTGATCCCGGAACAAACATACAAACAAGCTGCACGCCACGTTAGCCATTGAATCTAGGAAAGCTTGTTAGGATCTGCTCGTTATTCCCATGAAAGGGATAGGTGCCACATCAATCCTCGGGATTAGCAAAGTTTGTTACAACCATGAAAGGGACATTTGCCACGTCACCATTCCCTCATAACACCTATAAATACACAAACAAGAAACCGAATGGGTCTATCACACTCTCGGGACCACCTCGGCTTCCCGGATTAGGTATCCTGGCTCGGCACAAGGATACCATCCTGGAACAAGGATACCATCCCGGAACAAGGATACTATCCCAGAACGAGTACTTGATCCCAGAACAAACATACAAACAAGCTACACGCCACGTTAGCTATCGAATCTAGGAAAGCTTGTTAGGATCTGCTCGTTATTCCCATGAAAGGGACAGGTTCCACGTCAATCCTCGGGATTATAAAAGTTTGTTACAACCATGAAAGGGACATTTGCCACTCAACATTCCCTCATAACACCTATAAATAAACAAACAAGATCATTCATTAAAACATCACTGGATGCATTAATGTTACTCTGCTCAAATTAATCATAGTAACATCTCTCCAGCTGATAATAAAGTTCTGATAATGATTTCGATCGCTATCGAAAATCATCTTCGTTATAAGATATTAACTTATTCGATTCCGATCGAATAAGGTTAAACTCATCGATTGTTTTACGCCCTTGAAATCTAGATTTTAAATCGGGGTTCGCACAATTATTGGAGTTAAAACATTCGATCCGGTCTTTTTCCCAAATCAAGCACTCAAACCTGAAATCTATTTCAGCCCGACGATTTTGGTTTGATCACCGCGCAAATGTTCGTGGTTGGAGTGCAACAGTTATCAACACCTACGAACACATTCGTGCTGTAAGTAAACATGCACATTGCCGTGTAAAGTAATGTACATCTATCATCATTTTTTATTACTTATCTGTTATTCTTTTTATTTTTATATTTTTATTTTTATTACCCGATAATTATAGCTTCTCTTATATTTTTGCCCTCTCAAATTCATACTTGTTTTCTAATTTCATGTAACGAAGGCATTACATGATCTTAAGTGTGGGAGGTAGTATGAATTCATGTGGTTATTGTACACTTGGGTTTTGTTTTGTTTTTTATACGAAAAAATTGAGAATTTTTTAAATTTTGGAGAAAAAAAAAGCCAAGTTGTCTGTTATTTGAGCCTATTTTGCATGTAACTTTTTCATCATTTATCCTGACCTGTTGCTCAGTACGGTGTCTTTCAGTAGACATTGTCATTAAGTCCTACGAGTTCATCCAAATTCATATGTAGGTCACCTGAATCAAATAGGGTGTCAACCGTGTGAGCGGTGATTGCATAGCAAGGTTGAAACCGGATCATGAGCCAAATCAAATACCCTTAGGTCGATCTTCCCTATATCCTAACAAGGATAGTGATGCACTCGACCACCATTTTACCACATGGAATGTATCCGTTCCATCCTTAAGGAAGTCAAGTCTTCTGAATGACGCAGTTACTGACTTATGTCAGAAGATGCAGTCCAGACCAGCTGTACGGTGACGAAAAGTCTTGAAAAGTCATTTCTATCATCGACTGGAAATCCACATGTCCTCAACATCAACATGCTGCTTGTGGTTAGACTTATCCTGAAGAGGGAGATATGTCTGGCATGCAGGGGAGGCACCATGAAACTACAAAATGTAAGTAGATTTATTAGATCTCTAAAAGGATGATCTCCTTAAAGATTAATTAGCTTTTAAGCCTAATGCTCCTCAATCATTACGGGTTGATTTAGCAAATTGAATTTGTTACCTCATGACTCATCGATGATATCTGGACGTAATTCAGTATCTTAACGTACATTATTTTTTTACCGACATCAATGCGATGTTAGGTAATATGAAAAGGCTTGGCTTGACCAAGAGCGAGAAATCCACATGCATTCATGCAAATCTTTTCAGACTAATAACTATATCGCACGCCTAGTAGATTCCCATGAGACTATAGTCATGGACGTTGTATAATAGTTATTCCGTATCATTAGAGCCTTTTGGGGCTAGAGCCAAAACACGAGAGCTAATTGGGGCCAAATATAAGAATCGTTTAACTCTATATAAGTCACGTGGGACTTAAATTCCACAACTCTCCTTCATTTGTGCACCCAGCTCTAGAGTCAACAGAGTGGTCGATGGTAACTTGATGAGTGTCGTTGTCCTGAACACGAGGATGACCTTTTTTGGCACACAGACTCTGTTGAAGCTTGTGGAATTTTTGAAATTGATAGAAAACGCCTCTAGTGTAGTAGCTAGAGCGTAGGATGAAATTTGTACCATGGTTCTATTGTTATTGTATGGTGTTCGTTTCATTTTATGGTTATACATGCTTCTGAAGACTTGAATTTTGCTGGATGATTATTTCATTTTAGAGTTGATATTGTTCAGATAGTACACATTTTCAGTTGCAATATCAATCTTGGTTTGTTTAGTTTCACGTTTTATTGTAGAATTATCAACTATATTTATTGAAGGTTGAAGATTTGGTATCTAGAGTGGTTTATAAGGTGTTTATGTTGGTTTATATGTGTTTTAAAACTCGAGATTAGCAAAGTTTATTCGGGTTCATATTGAAGATTAACATCATAAAGTCAGAGAGTTCCAAGATTTGTTTATATAGTACATTTGATCAATCTTGCATTGTGGTAGTGTTGTTAAAGAATGATGAATTTATGTGAAAAGTTGGTGGTTTTGCAAAATCTGCGCACTTGCACAAAAACGGGCATATCTCACTCCTCGAAACTTGGATTAAGGTGAATTAAAAGCCCAAACGTCCGTATCTCAGAGCTACAACTTTAAATTGTATGTTACTAGAAGAAGAAGTGAACACCTCACATATTTAGTGTGCACCGCGCCGATGGGTAGGAAACAAGATCAGAAGCAACAAGTTTCGAGCAGCTCTCCACAATTCATAAGTGCGCGTCGCGCACTTCAGTTGCGCACCGTGCACTTCAGCTGCGCACTGCCCAACCCCTCTGACACGTTTTTGTTGCATTTAAGCCGCTTTTAGGTCATTTATCATATCAACTTCACTTTGGTCATTTACAAAGCTTTTAAGGACGAATTTTGGTCGATTTTGGAGAACTCCAAGTCCATTTAATCATCTAAATCATTCAAGGATCGAGGTCTAACTTCCATCATCTTAAGATCATCATCAATTTAGGTTTATCTTTGTTAATCACAATTGTTATTGCTTTTAATCTGATTTTATATTTGATTATGGTTGTTGGCTAAACTCATTATGTTCATCTAGGCTAAATACTATGTTAGATGTAACTTTTATTGATTGATTATTGTATGTGTTGTGATGACCTGGGAATTTCTGACCAAATTTAAACTTGATCTTTATATGATTCCGACACGATAAACAAATTCTGTAATGTTAAGTCTCGAATATTTTGGAACTATGTTCATATTCAATTACCCTTTAACTATGCCCGTCGATTCATGAACAATTGTGTTTAAATAAATATGTATATATATATATATATATATATATATATATATATATATATATATATGTATATATATAAATATAAACAAAAGTATATATATATATATATATATATATATATATATATATATATAATGAATTGAAATAATACAATTTAATCATTAGAATTAAAAATATAAAATAATATATAGAATAAATAAATTACTATAAATATATATAGGTGTATATATATATATATATATATATATATATATATATATATATGAACATGATTTCTATAATTAGTGACTATAGTTATATTATAATATATATAAAAATGTATAAGTATTAAATATAAAAGATATGTTAAAATTTACATAATTATTAAATTATAATATTAATACATTAAAAGTAAATACAAGATAATAATATAGTTGTTGTAGTAATATAATTATCACTTTCATTATTATTATTAATGTTAATATTAATATTTGTATTATTAATATTATATAATACATAGATATAAAAATTGAAATATAAAACTTGTTATATGTTAAAATTTAATTGTATTATAATTTGATATTATTAAAGACATTATTATTTTTTTTATTCATTTATAAAATTATTATCATTTTTATGATTTTTTGTCATTATTACTTATTATTATTATTGATATTATTATTATTATTATATTTATTAATTATTAATATTAAATAAAAAAAAAAGAAAAGTCATGAGCTAGTACCATTCAGTTACCCATATCCCTCATAACTGTATTTGATTTTTGTAATTGTCGGATGTTGTTACAAGTCATTCTCAATCACAATTCAAAACAAAAATCTTGTGCTATATAATGTCTCTTGCATCCAGTGAATGAATGAACCTGAGAAAAAATCACTAAATAAGCTCGACACTCTACATTCATCTTTTTAACCATATTTTCATTTCGAATGAATTTTCAAAATGTAATAATTCAGTCTTGTTAGGAATCATCTATCTAAACTATCTGTAAGTTTTCAATCTTCAATTCTTTCTATCAATTTCTAATTTGAGAGTCAAAGTTTTGGTTTTCAAAGTCAACTAAGTGTTCTTGAATTAAATTCGAGTTTGTTTTGATATCTCCAGTTAATTTGATGATCCATAAAGTTTATAGGAATGATTTGCAACACAATTCATGTTGTAATCATAACCTATAACACTCTTAATCTAAAAATCAATTTTTGAGTTCTTGAGTTCTTCACAGTGATATACACTAACGAGAATTCGAAACAAATTTCAAAAACTAGAAATGTAGAGTTGTTAGGAATCATTTACTTAAACTTCTTGTAAAATCTCAAGTTCCAATTCTTAATAACGAAATCGAATTTGCGAGTCAAAGTTATTTTGTCAAAAGTCAAAGAAAGTGTTCATCGCGAAATTCGTAATCGTGTTGAAGTTTCCAGTTAAATTGATGATTTAAATAGATTTTAGGAATGATTTGAAACATGTTTCATGTTGTAAAGATTGTCCAAAATGAACTCAAAATTGAAAACAAAATTTTTTTTTTCTTGGCTACGCGCAAGCAGTAGGATTTTTTTTTTTGTTTTTTTTCTCATTTTTTTTATATCATGAACACATTTTTTTTTTGTTTCATGTTGTTTACAAGTCATAAATGAAAACCCGTTCGATTGTTGTTGAGTTTTTGCCCCCGTTTGATTTTAAACTTGGTGAAGAAGATGATGAACATGGCTAAATGAAATACTAGATATACAGCTTGGGTTGCCTTATAAATCAGATAAACAAGATAGAAGGAATGCTTAAGTGTGTTTGCGGGTGAGCGGGAGGTCTCTAGTTCAAACCCGGTTCAGGGCATATTTTTTTAGAAAGGCTTTGGAAGGTAGATTTCATTACCAAAATTATTATTATTATTAGTATTGTGATTATTATTATTATGGTTATTTTTAGAACACTTATTATTACTAATACAAGTATTATTATAAAGACTATAATTTATTATTATAATTATAATTATGATTATTATTATTATTATGAGAATGATACAAATTATTATTATTTTCATTAATATTAGTACTTGTAACATTTTATAATTGTTAGTGTTATTATTATCATCCACATAGGTATTATTATTAGTATTATCATCATTATTATTAATATTACAAAGTATCATTAATAGACTTATCATTTAAACATTAATATTAGTGATATTGTATAATTACTGAAAATTTCTATTAAAACTATTAAAAATTACCATTATTATTATTATTAGTATTATTTTTTACTAAAACTATCATTATTATTGATATCAGTATTATCTATGTCATTATTATTAAAATAATTACGATTATGAAAAATAAAAGTTTTAAAGACGTTATTAAAATTATAAACATAAAAATAAAGATTTTATATATAAATATATATTTAATACACATAACTTAACTATACTAATATATCTATATATATAATGAAAATATATATAATGAACCTATTAGTCTACTATATATATAAATTACATCACTAATAATAATATAAATAAATATATTTGTTCGATTACAAGTATATGTCTTAATAGATATATGAATGATATAGGTTCGTGAATCCAAGGCCAACCCTACATTGTTCAATGTCGTCATATGTATTTTTACTACAAAATACATTATTGTGAGTTTCATTAATTCCTTTTTAAATGCTTTTGCAATATATATTTTTGGGCTGAGAATACATGCGCAATTTTTATAAATGATTTACGAAATAGACACAAGTACTTAAAACTACATTCTATGGCTGGATTATTAAACCGAAATGCCCCTTTTTAGTCTGGTAATCTAAGAATTAGGGAACAGACACCCTAATTGACGCGAATCTTAAAGATAGATCTATCGGGCCCAACAAGTCCCATCCAAAGTACCGGATGCTTTAGTACTTCGAAATTTATATCATGTCCGAAGGAGGATCCCGGAATGATGGGGATATTCTTATATGCATATTGTGAATGTCGGTTAGCAGGTGTTCAATCCATATGAATGATATTTTTGTCTCTATGCATGGGACGTATGTTTATGAGAAATGGAAATATGAAATCTTGTGGTCTATTACAATTATGAAATGATTATTTATGTTAAACTAATGAACTCACCAACCTTTTGGTTGACACTTTAAAGTATGTTTATTCTCAGGTACGAAAGAAATCTTCCGCTGTGCATTTGCTCATCTTAGGGATATTACTTGGAGTCATTCATGACATATTTCAAAAGACGTTGCATTCGAGTCGTTGAGTTCATCAAGATTATTATTAAGTCAATTATAGTAAGATATATTACAAAATGGTATGTATGTTGTCAACTTTCGATGTAATGAAAGATTGTCTTTACAAAAACGAATGCAATATTTGTAAAATGTACTATATAGAGGTCAAGTACCTCGCGATGTAATCAACTGTTGTGAATCATTTATAATCGATATGGACTTCGTCCAGATGGATTAGGACGGGTCCTTTCAGTTGGTATCAGAGCGGTGGTCTTAGCGAACCAGGTCTTGCATTAGTGAGTCTAACTGATAGTCGTTAGGATGCATTAGTGAGTCTGGACTTCGACCGTGTCTGCATGTCAAAAGTTTTGCTTATCATTTTTGGTCGGAAATCATCTATTTATCATCCTTAGGAAATTATCTGCTTATCATTCTTAGTCTAGACACATCTTACTGCAATGATTGCATGAATAGTGTATAGACAAAATTCGTATCTTAGCGTATCTGCTAATTCATATCTTAGCATATCTTGTACTGTAGATTTTGTCTGACAACTTCCGTAGATTCCTCCGTAACATATGGGATTTTAGTATTGTATATGCATATGTGAATTATGTATTGCAGGGTACTAATCTACATCCTATAATCTGTTTCTTATCGAAAATACTTCATCTGATCGTACGAGATGAATCCCTCAACCAGTTCGAGTCCCTCAGACTTCGATAGCTAATCCGATAGTTATTCTGACAGCTATTCCGACATGGATGTTCACCTAAGCTCCGGAGGCAACGTCACCAGAATGAATCAACCAATCAATCATCCCCAATTCATCTGATGGGTTCGTAGTCGACTTAACCGATGGAGACGAGAGGAAGGTGATCCTTTCCACCCACCAACCGAATTTACCTCTTGGCAATGAACCTGAAGCACTTACCGGCGAACCAGTCTGAAACACCATTTTCACCCCCATTTCCCGAATATCTCACCACGATTGTATTCTATCTAAAATTCTAAACCTTATTCATCCGCTCGTACCGACCGACAATCATCCCGAAATAATAGAAGAAGTCAACGAACTTCGCGCTCGAGTAATGGTGCAAAAATTACCAGCTTCAACAACATCACCGGCACCAACAGTACCATCAATAACAATACCAGTACCATCAACAACCCATGCCTCGATGTCTCATTCTATACCTTGAGTACAATTATCGTTCTACGTATCGTTCTACATCATTTATCTTCGTTCGACATGGCGATTATGTAATCTCTAATGTTTTAGAGATTATATATTCTTGTTCCAACGGTAAATCAAATGAGTTTAATATCATATTGACTCATTAAATCCATGATTTCATCTGAAGAAAATATATATGTATATATATTTTCATAAAGATTGTAATTAAAAATTCTTGTGTACAAACTGTTAATGGTGAAAATATTTTAACGGGTAGGTAATACCCGAGGAATATTTAGATTTCACATTAATAAGTTACACTGTACATTCTTCGAATCTAATTCAACAGTCATTTACTATCCTACTTACGTCCACTGATATACAAATCCGTTCACCACAGAATAACCATATTAATCCAATTTCATATTTGTATTTTGATTTATCAAAAATCAAGTGGCATAATGAAGAAAACATTTGACAAAATAAAATTTGTTAGAAACAAACAAATTAACTATGAGAAATTTTGTTAAGAATCCACGCTAACTGTTCCTAACTAATTGTTCCCAGCTAACTGATTACACTTTATTTATCGCAATTTAATTATCGCAATTTACATTCTCGCAATTTTATTTATCGTCATTTAATTTCTGTTATTTACTTTACGCACTTTGTTTATCGTCATTTAATTTCTGTTATTTACTTTACTCACTTTATTTATCGTCATTTAATTTCTGTTATTTATTTTACGCACTTTAAATATCGGGAAACGTATACAAGGTTTTGACATATCATATCGACGCATCTATATATATTATTTGGAGTAACCATAGACACTCTATATGCAGTAATGCGGGAGTTAGCTATACAGGGTTGAGGTTGATTCTACAATAATATATATAGTTTGAGTTGTGATCGAGTCTGAGACGAATACGGGTCACGATATGTATTAATTAATTCGAATATTACATATTAAACTATATATGAATTATTGAATTGCTAACTGTGGACTATAAACTGTGGACTACCAATATTGGACAATTAAAATGAATTAAAATATTGACTATAACATATGAAACTAAACAATTCTTCAAGTTGCCACTTGATTTCATCTTAAACTTCATTTGTATCTTGACGATTCCAATCTGCGTTCAAACCTTTCATGATTTTTGGAAATACCTCAATCGAGAGGATGAACCAACCGCACTTCATCTACAGAAGAAAAGATTGATGCATATAGTTATGCACCTGAAAACACTCGGAACCCGAGTAAACATTTAAAACGTATCTGTACTAGCTTCTTTGGCGTTGTTATTGTAGTGGCCCGAACTTTTCCATGTTTATATATATTAATTGAGATTGATATTTACATGATTAAATGTTTCTAACATGTTAAGCAATCAAACTTGTTAAGACTTGATTAATTGAAATATGTTTCATATAGACAATTGACCACCCAAGTTGACCGGTGATTCACGAACGTTAAAACTTGTAAAAACTATATGATGACATATATATGGATATATATATAGTTAACATGATACTATGATAAGTAAACATATCATTAAGTATATTAACAATGAACTACATATGTAAAAACAAGACAACTAACTTAATGATTTTTAAACGAGACATATATGTAACGATTATCGTTGTAAAGACATTTAATGTATATATATCATATTAAGAGATATTCATACATGATAATATCATGATAATATAATAATTTAAAATCTCATTTGATATTATAAACATTGGGTTAACAACATTTAACAAGATCGTTAACCTAAAGGTTTCAAAACAACACTTACATGTAACGACTAACGATGACTTAACGACTCAGTTAAAATGTATATACATGTAGTGTTTTAATATGTATTTATACACTTTTGAAAGACTTCAATACACTTATCAAAATACTTCTACTTAACAAAAATACTTACAATTACATCCTCGTTCAGTTTCATCAACAATTCTACTCGTATGCACCCGTATTCGTACTCGTACAATACACAGCTTTTAGATGTATGTACTATTGGTATATGCACTCCAATGATCAGGTTTTAGTAGCCCATGTGAGTCACCTAACACATGTGGGAACCATCATTTGGCAACTAGCATGAAATATCTCATAAAATTACAAAAATATGAGTAATCATTCATGACTTATTTACATGAAAACAAAATTACATATCCTTTATATCTAATCCATACACCAACGACCAAAAGCACCTACAAACACTTTCATTCTTCAATTTTCTTCATCTAATTGATCTCTCTCAAGTTCTATCTTCAAGTTCTAAGTGTTCTTCATATATTCTACAAGTTCTAGTTATATAATATCAAGAATACTTCCAAGATTGCAAGTTTACTTCCAAGTTTTCTAAATCCATTCCAAGTAATCATCCAAGATCAAGAAACCTTTGTTACTTACAGTAGGTTATCTTTATAATACAAGGTAATAATCATATTCAAACTTTAATTCAATTTCTATAACTATAACAATCTTATTTCGAGTGAAAATCTTACTAGAACTTGTTTTCGTGTCATGATTCTGCTTCAAGAACTTCGAGCCATCCAAGGATCCGTTGAAGCTAGATCTATTTTTCTCATTTCCAGTAGGTTTATCCAAGGAACTTGAGGTAGTAATGATGTTCATAACATCATTCAATTCATACATATAAAGCTATCTTATTCGAAGGTTTAAACTTGTAATCACTAGAACATAGTTTAGTTAATTGTAAACTTGTTCGCAAATAAAAGTTAATCCTTCTAACTTGACTTTTAAAATCAACTAAACACATGTTCTATATCTATATGATATGCTAACTTAATGATTTAAAACCTGGAAACACGAAAAACACCGTAAAACCGGATTTACGCCGTCGTAGTAACACCGCGGGCTGTTTTGGGTTAGTTAATTAAAAACTATGATAAACTTTGATTTAAAAGTTGTTATTCTGAGAAAATGATTTTTATTATGAACATGAAACTATATCAAAAAATTATGGTTAAACTCAAAGTGGAAGTATGTTTTCTAAAATGGTCATCTAGACGTCGTTCTTTCGACTGAAATGACTACCTTTACAAAAACGACTTGTAACCTATTTTTCTGATTATAAACCTATACTTATTCTGTTTAGATTCATAAAATAGAGTTCAATATGAAACCATAGCAATTTGATTCACTCAAAACGGATTTAAAATGAAGAAGTTATGGGTAAAACAAGATTGGATAATTTTTCTCATTTTAGCTACGTGAAAATTGGTAACAAATCTATTCCAACCATAACTTAATCAACTTGTATTGTATATTATGTAATCTTGAGATACCATAGACACGTATACAATGTTTCGACCTATCATGTCGACACATCTATATATATTTCGGAACAACCATAGACACTCTATATGTGAATGTTGGAGTTAGCTATACAGGGTTGAGGTTGATTCCAAAATATATATAGTTTGAGTTGTGATCAATACTGAGATACGTATACACTGGGTCGTGGATTGATTCAAGATAATATTTATCAATTTACTTCTGTACATCTAACTGTGGACAACTAGTTGTAGGTTACTAACGAGGACAGCTGACTTAATAAACTTAAAACATCAAAATATATTAAAAGTGTTGTAAATATATTTTGAACATACTTTGATATATATGTATATATTGTTATAGGTTCGTGAATCAACCAGTGGTCAAGTCTTACTTCTCGACGAAGTAAAAATCTGTGAAAGTGAGTTATAGTCCCACTTTTAAAATCTAATACTTTTGGAATGAGAATACATGCAGGTTTTATAAATGATTTACAAAATAAACACAAGTACGTGAAACTACATTCTATGGTTGAATTATCGAAATCGAATATGCCCCTTTTTATTAAGTCTGGTAATCTAAGAATTAGGGAACAGACACCCTAATTGACGCGAATCCTAAAGATAGATCTATTGGGCCTAACAAACCCCATCCAAAGTACCGGATGCTTTAGTACTTCGAAATTTATATCATATCCGAAGGGTGTCCCAGAATGATGGGGATATTCTTATATATGCATCTTGTTAATGTCGGTTACCAGGTGTTCACCATATGAATGATTTTTATCTCTATGTATGGGATGTGTATTGAAATATGAAATCTTGTGGTCTATTATTATGATTTGATATATATAGGTTAAACCTATAACTCACCAACATTTTTGTTGACGTTTTAAGCATGTTTATTCTCAGGTGATTATTAAGAGCTTCCGTTATCGCATACTTAAATAAGGACGAGATTTGGAGTCCATGCTTGTATGATATTGTGTAAAAACTGTATTCAAGAAACTTATTTTGTTGTAACATATTTGTATTGTAAACCATTATGTAATGGTCGTGTGTAAACAGGATATTTTAGATTATCATTATTTGATAATCTACGTAAAGCTTTTTAAACCTTTATTGATGAAATAAAGGTTATGGTTTGTTTTAAAATGAATGCAGTCTTTGAAAAACGTCTCATATAGAGGTCAAAACCTTGCAATGAAATCAATTAATATGGAATGTTTTTAATCAATAAGAACGGGGCATTTCAGTTATTACCGAAAATAACTTTACAATCACTTTCCAAAATAGTCAAATTTGTCACAGCTCCGACAAGTCAACTTCGACTTTTCGTTCTAAACAACCTTATTATAACCTTGATATATATGCGTGCTATTTTATTGTTACCGGGGAACCTTTTATATTCCATCATATTACCAGCAGACGTACCAGCAACCTCGTTGCTCCTTGGCTTAAATCTCTCCGACAAATCACTATATTTATCTATTGAAGTCTCATCATGTACTCATCCGCATCCTGTAACAAGAATTGCCATACCAATTACCGGGAATCAGCAAATCTGTATTTTGAGTCTCGCAACGTTTCCACATCAACAGTTATATGTATCCATATAACATTTATCTCTTAGAACTATGATCTTCCATTCTGAAATTATGAAAAGCACCCAGTCTGTGAATTAATGCTCTGAATTTTGAAAAGTTGAATGAAGCAACAAAAACTGTGGATAATTTTAACAGTTAAAAGTTTGATAAAAAAAAGATACGTTGGAAAAGCTCAAAAGGAAGTTTGGTACTGAAAAACGAATTGAGCAAACCATGAAGGAGACTCCGAGCAAATCACAAGGACTAAACTTGTACATAAAGAACCCTGATGATTCTGTTTCTGATGAAGTCTTTAGCGAATATCTTGCTCCTTATTTATTCTAAATCCTTGCGAAAGGATTTTCTTCATCAACATTCGACCTCAGAAATTCTGGAAATATCATCATAAATATCTTCGATGTTTCCGAGATTATTTTCATAACAATTCTTATCTGAAATCATTAATCTCTTCGTGCTATCAGTGTTACATCATATAGAAACTGTTAGTTTCTATATTCTGTAAACTTTCGAGCTTAAAATATGAATGTTATTGAAGTAATGTTGGGAACTGATGCATGAGTTAGTATAATATAATGACACTTGATCAACGTGATTATATTACAGTAAGTCATGCTGAGTTTCTAATAGAATGTGATGATTCACAGATCATAATGTCATCATGTGCCATGTTACACAACTTTTACATTTTATCTGATATATAAACATATCAAGAACATATTTTCTTGATAGTTCTATATTTTCCCGGATATTCTGGTAATTTGACGAATCAAGATCGTGCCATTACCATTCCTTTCTTAGAACATTAACAATGTTCATTATGGAAATTATATCTGCGAATTCTGGACCATTACAAGAGATGCCTAACTGCAAGAAGAAGAAACGAAGGGACAAAGCTCCGAAATAGAAATTGGAGTATAAATCGCAGCAAATAGGAGGGAGTATTAACTGTGGATGACAATGATTATAGGAAACAGAAATAGGGACATTGAAAAATAAAGGGAGATACAAAGCCCGATAACAACGTATAAATTACAAACCGTGGATATTAATAGGAATAGCAATATAAAGACACAGTAAAATTAATAATAGTATCACCCCAAGGTTATATTAAAAATAAATAGATTTTTCTGGTGGAAGATTGACAAGAAGGATACAGAAAAGATAATTAGAAATATATCAAGGATTAGAAATGGATTAAGCATTTTCACAATCTTATGGATGTAAGAACTAAGAAAGAAAGTATAGGAATGGTAAGAATAATGGAACGAAAGAGCTTAATTTATAATGGAATTAACAGACAGAGTAATTGAGACAGATCACCGTATTTAATTATAGAGATCTTAATTTCCTTATTCGCCGAAGAATCAAATCTTTTAGATTTCGAAGATTTTCTTTAATCCCTTGAATTCCGGAATTCAACCAAGACAACGTCAAAAGCTAAGACGCACCTTAATTTCTAAATTCAAACGTGACCAAGTCAAATATTATGACGAATCTCTATTTCTTCATTTCAATCTTTTGTGACAGCTTCACTATTACGCTTCACATAATCGAATCATTTTACCTATGTTAATCGATAATGATAAAACTCTATTTATCAACTCATATTTGTCATGAAAACATTCTTATTATTAGCCATGACGACCTCACTCAAATTTCGGGACGAAATTTCTTTAACGGGTAGGTACTATGATGACCCAGGAATTTCCGACCAAATTTAAACTTGATCTTTATATGATTCCGACACGATAAGCAAATTCTGTAATGTTAAGTCTCGAATATTTTGGAACTATGTTCATATTCAATTACCCTTTGACTATGCCCGTCGATTCATGAACAATTGTGTTTAAATAAATATGTATATATGTATATATAAATATAAACAAAAGTATATATATATATATAATGAATTGAAATAATACAATTTAATCATTAGAATTAAAAATATAAAATAATATATAGAATAAATAAATTACTATAAATATATATATGTATGTATATATATATATATATATATATATATATATATATATATATATATATATATATATATATATATATATATATATATATATATATATATATATGAACATGATTTCTATAATTGGTGACTATAGTTATATTGTAATATATATAAAAATGTATAAGTATTAAATGTAAAAGATATGTTAAAATTTACATAATTAATAAATTATAATATTAATACATTAAAAGTAAATACAAGATAAGAATATAGTTGTTGCAGTAATATAATTATCACTTTCATTATTATTATTAATGTTAATATTAATATTTGTATTATTAATATTATATAATACATAGATATAAAAATTGAAATATAAAACTTGTTATATGTTAAACCTTAATTGTATTATAATTAGATATTATTAAAGACACTATTATTTTTTTTATTCATTTATAAAATTATAATCATTTTTATGATTTTTTATCATTATTACTTATTATTATTATTGATATTATTATTATTATTATTATTATTATTATTATTATTATTATTATTATTATTATTATTATTATTATTATTATTATTATTATTATTATATTTATTAATTATTAATATTAAATAAAAATAAGAAAAGTCATGAGCTAGTACCATTCAGTTACCCATATCCCTCAAAACTGTATTTGATTTTTGTAATTGTCGGATGTTGTTACAAGTCATTCTCAATCACAATTCAAAACAAAAATCTTGTGCTATATAATGTCTCTTGCATCCAGTGAATGAATGAACCTGAGAAAAAATCACTAAATAAGCTCGACACTCTACATTCATCTTTTTAACCATATTTTCATTTCGAATGAATTTTCAAAATGTAATAATGCAGTCTTGTTAGGAATCGTCTATCTAAACTATCTGTAAGTTTTCAATCTTCAATTCTTTCTATCAATTTCTAATTTGAGAGTCAAAGTTTTGGTTTTCAAAGTCAACTAAGTGTTCTTGAATTAAATTCGAGTTTGGTTTGATATCTACAGTTAATTTGATGATCCATAAAGTTTATAGGAATGATTTGCAACACAATTCATGTTGTAATCATAACCTATAACACTCTTAATCTAAAAATCAATTTTTGAGTTCTTGAGTTCTTCACAGTGATATACACTAACGAGAATTCGAAACAAATTTCAAAAACTAGAAATGTAGAGTTGTTAGGAATCATTTACTTAAACTTCTTGTAAAATCTCAAGTTCCAATTCTTAATAACGAAATCGAATTTGCGAGTCAAAGTTTTTTTGTCAAAAGTCAAAGAAAGTGTTCATCGCGAAATTCGTAATCGTGTTGAAGTTTCCAGTTAAATTGATGATTTAAATAGATTTTAGGAATGATTTGAAACATGTTTCATGTTGTAAAGATTGTCCAAAACGAGCTCAAAATTGAAAACAAATTTTTTTTTCTTGGCTACGAGCAAGCAGTAGGATTTTTTTTGTTTTTTTTCTCATTTTTTTTTATATCATGAACACATTTTTTTTTGTTTCATGTTGTTTACAAGTCATAAATGAAAACCCGTTCGATTGTTGTTGAGTTTTTGCCCCGGTTTGATTTTAAACTTGGTGAAGAAGATGATGAACATGGCTAAATGAAATACTAGATATATAGTTTGGGTTGCCTTATAAATCAGATAAACAAGACAGAGGGAATGGTTAAGTGTGTTTGCGGGTGAGCGGGATGTCTCTAGTTCAAACCCGGTTCAGGGCATATTTTTTTAGAAAGGCTTTGGAAGGTAGATTTCATTACCAAAATTATTATTATTATTAGTATTGTGATTATTATTATTATGGTTATTTTTAGAACACTTATTATTACTAATACAAGTATTATTATAAAGACTAATTATTACTAATACAAGTATTATTATAAAGACTATAATTTATTATTATAATTATGATTATGATTATTATTATTATTATGAGAATGATACAAATTATTATTATTTTCATTAATATTAGTACTTGTAACATTTTATAATTGTTAGTGTTATTATTATCATCCACATAGGTATTATTATTAGTATTATCATCATTATTATTAATATTACAAAGTATCATTAATAGACTTATCATTTAAACATTAATATTAGTGATATTGTATAATTACTAAAAATTTCTATTAAAAATTACCATTATTATTATTAGTATTATTTTTTTACTAAAACTATCATTATTATTGATATCAGTATTATCTATGTCATTATTATTAAAATAATTACGATTATGAAAAATAAAAGTTTTAAAGACGTTATTAAAATTATAAACATAAAAATAAAGATTTTATATATAAATATATATTTAATACACATAACTTAACTATACTAATATATCTATATATATAATGAAAATATATATTATGAACCTATTAGTCTACTATATATATAAATTACATCACTAATAATAATATAAATAAATATATTTGTTCGATTACAAGTATATGTCTTAATAGATATATGAATGATATAGGTTCGTGAATCCGAGGCCAACCCTACATTGTTCAATGTCGTCATATGTATTTTTACTACAAAATACATTATTGTGAGTTTCATTAATCCCTTTTTAATGCTTTTGCAATATATATTTTTGGACTGAGAATACATGCGCAATTTTTATAAATGATTTACGAAATAGACACAAGTACTTAAAACTACATTCTATGGCTGGATTATTAAACCGAAATGCCCTTTTTTAGTCTGGTAATCTAAGAATTAGGGAACAGACACCCTAATTGACGCGACTCCTAAAGATAGATCTATCTGGCCCAACAAGCCCCATCCAAAGTACCAGATGCTTTAGTACTTCGAAACTTATATCATGTCCGAAGGAGGATCCCGGAATGATGGGGATATTCTTATATGAATATTGTGAATGTCGGTTACCAGGTGTTCAATCCATATGAATGATATTTTTGTCTCTATGCATGGGACGTATGTTTATGAGAAATGGAAATATGAAATCTTGTGGTCTATTACAATTATGAAATGATTATTTATATTAAACTTATGAACTCACCAACCTTTTGGTTGACACTTTAAAGCATGTTTATTCTCAGGTACGAAAGAAATCTTCCGTTGTGCATTTGCTCATCTTAGAGATATTACTTGGAGTCATTCATGACATATTTCAAAAGACGTTGCATTCGAGTCGTTGAGTTCATCAAGATTATTATTAAGTCAATTATAGTAAGATATATTACGAAATGGTATGCATGTTGTCAACTTTCGATGTAATGAAAGATTGTCTTTTAAAAAACGAATGCAATATTTGTAAAATGTACCATATAGAGGTCAAGTACCTCGCGATGTAATCAACTGTTGTGAATCGTTTATAATCGATATGGACTTCGTCTAGATGGATTAGGACGGGTCCTTTCATGTGTGATGATTTGAAATTTGAGCAATTGAATATTATTGTTAATACTTCTATGGAAATTGATTGGTAGGTGTGATTGTCCGATCGAGTGAATATTCATAGGAGTATATTGCATTTTTTTTTCAAATACTTAATCTTATGCTATTTGATTGATTGTGGTTGTCCAATTTAGTGACGCATATTGGAGTCTGTTATAATTATTTAGGTGGTTATTTATGTTGGGTAATTGAGCATTCATCTGGACTAAGGAGATGAATTAATTTGTTTATTAGTAGAGACAGGTGTTGATCATATTCAACGAATGTTAGCACGGTTGCTGACTATAGGAAACCCTGGTTAACAGTTCAAATTTTGAATCAGTCAATTTGATTAGTCATAGTTTAAAGGTCTTCAGTGACAAGGAACCCAACACTGTATAATCTTGACAGTTGTGTTTACTCAAGAGTACTCTTGGTGAACCGGGAGTTAAATTGCATATGTGTGATAATTGATCAAGACCTAATCTTAAACATCCAACATTAGTGTTAAATCCTAGGTGGACATACTTTCTATCATTTGATTTAATTCATTTCATTTCATTAAATATAAACAACAAAAACATTGTCTTTAACTTGAAACTCATTCTGATTGGTTAATCATTAAATAACCAAAACCTATTATCTGTTATTTCTTTATTTCATTTTATTTGTTTAGTTAATTCCATTTAGTTAATAATCTAGAATTGTGTGTGTACTTTTCTTGGAACGATAAACGGTATTTATCATTTGCTTTACTATTGCACGATCGGGTACACTGTTCGTGATTGTGTGTAATCTAAAATCATTCTAATAATTATATACACGATTTTATACATCACTCAATAATATCTTTTTATCCTTAGACTCCAAAATGAAATGAGCAACTGAAGATTGTTCTTTATGTAAATAATGTTGGATATTATTTGCACGCTATGAAATATAGAAAGTTGGTTACTTTCGTTCCATTTTAGCATGATAAGCAATTAGGAAGCCACGAAAAGGATACTAAGGTATATAAGTAATTGTATTGTCCTTTAACGAAAATTATTTTCAAACAAAAGACTATACACATAGGTTGTTATCTCATGGCGTAACAAGAATTAGTCATATGAATCCTTGTAAACAATTGAGGTTGTTTATTTTGTATTTAATCCAGTGTTGTAAAAGTCGGCCGACTTGGCCGACGCGTCGGTCGATGCGTCATTTTTTTGGGTTCTCCGTCTCGTTTTTTCTGAAAGCGACTCAAAAGACGGTCAAAGCTAAAAGTTCGGTCAAAGTCTGTCAAAGACGATCAAAGTTGGTCAAAATGGTCAAAATCAGTCAAATTTTCGTCAAGATGTGATATGTTTTAAAATTAGAGTTTGTTTTCATTTTTTGGGCCGCTCTTTTCTATTTGTCCTTACTGATTATATACTCGGTAACATTAATTGAGTTTGAAGTTTGATTGTATTTAAATTCAAGTTCTTATTTAAGAAATTTTTGGTACAGAATCAACTATTTTATACATATATAAATATATATTTAAGAAATGATTAATAAAGTCAACGTTGATCAATGATCGATGCGTCCCCGACACGTCCTTTTTAGGTCTCTACCAATGCGTTCCCGACTCGCGACTTTTACAACCTTGATTTAATCTATGGTTTTAACAATAAAAATAATAATAAAAATAGAAAATAAGTTGTGCATGTTTTGAGAAACTTGGAGTTTATTACAAAGTTATAAATTGAGTAACAGTATACTCAAATTGTTAGTACTTTGTAGTTTATGAAAATGATTTCAAGGTTCATTGTAAATCAAACACATGGTTGTAAAATGCAACATTACTAAGAGACATGGTTGCAAAATTTTTAGTAAATATGTAGTACATATCTACGAATGATATGGTTTCAAATTATTTGTGGAATCCATTCCTTGAGAGATATGTTTATGTGACATGTCACGTCTTAGGGTTTGCGTAGATTTTGAAATTGTATTGAGTTTTATTTTTCTCAACAAATTAGCGTTTTAATATCCATGACAATGTGATTGTCAAATCATATATACAAAGTATTTTTTAGAGAAAAGTATGCCGGACAAAAGAGATCAGCCCACTTACATGGGTGATCCGCTATACTACTGCAGTAGTGACTAGTGAAGTAGCGCATTTTAAGTATATTATCTAAGTAACAAGTGAGCACAAACTTAAAATATTGGAGGCTACAGTTGTAACATTTACAACAATATGTGATTTGTGTAAGTTTCACATTATCGGTCTCTTATATCCATATGTGAGTTCTTGTAAGAAAGATGTGTTTTTATGAGTAGATGAGTGAACTCGAATTAAAAAATGAGTATGTTTAAACTATCATCTGTGCAACAATGATTTTAAAGACATACCTCCATTGGAAAAGGAGAAATGTTACAACAAGTGATTCATACCTCTTGTGATCAAGATAGCCAATAAGGGAGATAGAATAAATGATCGCTACTTCTATATTATGTGAGTCTCTTGAGGTATTTGTAACCTAATAACCTCAAATAATATCCTTATGTCTTTTTCTTGTCTCTTGAGGCTTTGTTTGACGTTTGCTATCTTAAGGTGTTACTTTTGGGTTATGAGTGATTCGACCTGACGGGGCGTTCTTAGAAAAGAAAGTCGAGTTAAGGCTGATTCTAAGAGAAAGGAAGATCGTTTGATGTTCGCATAATTTTTTTTACAGGTCAGCTAATTATCTTGTCTCAGTGAGAAGTCTTAGTGATAAATGATAATTGAGAATGCAATATAGTTTTATAAATAAAACTGATATCATGTGAGTTATTAATGTGATTAATGAAATGGAATATTGCATACTTAGTCTACTCATATCATTTTATTGAGACGTTATATATTCATAACAGATGTATAGCACGTGTGCTCTCAAAGTATGTCGGTCGCACGACTTATATTCCAGTATGAATGGTTTGCATACCATACGATAGTTTTCTCGCGATTATAAATTATCTCAAAATTGTTTGTGTGCGAGTGGGAAATGTTGGAAATACATTAGAGTACACCTACAAACTCATTTGGTGTCAACGAGATTGATACCACATTAACTTAGAAGTTAATTGATAGATTAAATTATTTGTTATTTGATCATTAATTAAATCCACATATTCGAGAGCATCAGAAATGGAATCCTCCTTCAAGGGACTGCATGAACAAGGCATTGAGCTGTCAAACGTGATGTAGACCCTTAATAAAGTTCGAAGATTCAATCTATGTGATTAATAGACATTATATTATGAATACTTTTCTCGACCGATGATCTAAACAATCATCATTTTTACATCCGCAACTGATATTCAGTACATCTTGAATATGTTATTTATACTTCAAGATTAAATAAAGTTTATGTATTCATTATGTTCTATTCTAAATTCCTATCAAATATTAGACATTTGTTTTTTTCTTTGGGAAGGTAGAAATCGTAAAGACTGCTCTTGAAATTATTGAGTTAACCATCCTTTTATAATATTGCTCTAGCATTTTTTTAAATTCTTTCAGATTTAATCTGTTAGCTGTTACCAAAGGGCTTATAGTCTAGCGGTATTCGAGCAATCTTTTAATTAAAGAAGTTGAGTGTTCAAGTCTCTCCGTGAGCATATTTATGATGTAATAGGTATTAAGTGTATGAGTTGCATTTGTATAAAGAAAAAACAAATGTAACATCCCGCGTTTTTCCGTTAAATTTATTTTTAACACCGTTTTTTTTGATAATATCTTTTGTTATCTAAATTCGTGTCTTTCGTTTACTAACGTTCTTAATATTTCCGTTATTTGATTATAACATCTCTCGGTTACTCTTGCGATTTAAAATATTCGTTTGCTTAATTCACGCACCCGCATCCGAAATCGAGGGACTAGTTTTGTCACTTGACGTTTTCAAGTCATAACGAACCTGTTCAATATACCTTAAAGAAATTTACCTCGTTTCGGATCTAGATTCTCGTTTCACTTCTAGATTTTTGAAGTGCCTTACAAAAAGCCTCGGGACCACGTTTAGACATGAGTGCCGCACATCAACCACAACCCGACGGACCGAACAAACATACAATTCAAACCTTGAAAATCGTAATACGAATTTGTGTTATCAACTTCAAATTTACTTGAGAAAAGTATTTGCCTTTAGTCAAATTCTCTTACTACAATGATTTTCATTTGTGTATTAACGCCGCACCTTCTCGAAACTTTATATGGCCGCAATTGTCATTTTCTAAATCGTTGGTCCGAAGTAGGCGACAAGCAAATCACCGGACCCGCACTCATTCATGAAATAACCGTTAAGATCGTTCAATTTCAAGAGAGGCCCAAGACGATCCGTAGTCGCCAAAAGAACCATGCAAATGTTAGACGTAAACCTTTCGAATTCCAAGTGGGTAACCGCGTAACGTTAAAAGTCGCACCTTGAAAAGGTGTAATCCGTTTCGGGAAGCGTAGAAAGCTAAATCCGCGATACATTAATCCTTTTAAAATCTTGGGGCGTTTTGGACCCGTTGCTAGCCGTTTAGATTTTCTGACCCATTTGAGTCTCCGTTCATCCTACAATCTATGAATCAAACTTAAAGAAGTATCTTGCCGAACAAGAACTTGTTATTTCTTTTGATGAAGTTACTATCGATGACAAACTCCACTTCCTAGGAGAACCGGTTAAAATTATGAATCGTGAAACCAAACTCTAAAACAACGAAAAATCTCAACTGTCAAGTTCGTTGAAATGCCCAAGGAAGTACCTTCACTTATTCGTAGAATTTGCAACGCAAGGTTTCGAAGAAGAAACAACAACAACTACTTCCAACTAAATTTCGAGACGAAATTTCTTTTAAGGTGTAGGTAATGTAACATCCCGCGTTTTTTCGTTAAATTTATTTGTAACACGGTTTTTTTTTTATAATATCTTTTGTTATCTAAATTCGTGTCTTTCGTTAACTAACGTTCTTAATATTTTCGTTATTTGATTATAACATCTCTCGGTTACTCTAGCGATTTAAAATATTCGTTTGGTTAATTCACGCACCCGCATCCGAAATCGAGGGACTAGTTTTGCCACTTGACCAAAGAGGTGGCTAGTAGTTGACTAGTCAACCACCTCACCACCTCCACTCATTCATTCATCTCTTTCTTTCTTTCTTACTTCCTCTTTTTCTCTCAAACACTCAAACAAGAGATTATCATCCATTTCACATCTAGGAAGCTCACAACAAATCCGAATACATATTTGGAATCCTCTCTTCATCATCTACATTTTGATACAAATTTCATCTCGTTTGGGTAATATCTCTAAAATACTAGATTTCTCTAATTCGTGTTTTTGACTTGAAATGGTGTTAGTTAGTGTCTATGGCTCGTGTCTAGCATGAATATATGAATTATTTTGCTCGATCTCGTTGTTTTGCATAAACTAGCATGAACTTGAAATGGGTGTGCTTAATCTTGAATTTTGGATGATTAAATGTTGTTTAAATGCTAAAGTTCATGTATTAAATGTTTTACTAACATCATTAGTTTCAATTTGATGTGTAGGTTGATTTAAAAAACACCACTAACATGATTATTGATTTTGTGATTCTTGGTTAGGGTTTGATGAACTTTAAAATGGATTTTTGATGCATTGAATGCTATGAAATGTTATTAGTAGGTTGTATTGTATGTTTCATCACCTTCGAAACGGCATATCATATGTGTGGATTGGATTCCCGAGTCAAGAAATGCATTTTATGAACTTGAAACTTTGATTTTGAACATTTAATGATCAATCGACGAGGCTTTGTTTTTGTAAATGATGAACTTGATTGATGAAAAGTGTTTAGTTGTATTCCTTGTTAAAATACCTTTCCAACGATATAAGATACATGTTTTAAGTGTTTTCGGATCACAATTTGAGTTTGTTTGAAGTTTGGTTCGTGCACTTGTATGTTTTCAGCAAAACAGGACCTGGGCACTAATCTGGACGCCGTCCAGATTCTTGGATGCCGTCTAGGCCTTCACATCTGGACGCCGTCCAGCCATTCTGGACGCCGTCCAGATGAACTACCAGGTTCTGATTTTGGTTGGTCGTTTACCATTAAATTCTAACTATGCTACGCACCTCCGTTTCACATGTAACTTGTTCTAACATGCTTATATATGATTTAAAACCTCAGAAAAATAGTTTGGGACGCGACCTGAACGTGTTGACTTTTTCGTTGACTTTGACCCGACTAAAGTTGATTTTTGATCAAACTTAACCCATTACTTATGCAACCATTCTAACTTGCTCTTATACTTGTATCTTGTATGAAACTTTGCAAATTTGATTCACATGTTAATTAATCGAGTTGTAACAAGCCATAGGACTAATTGAACACATTTCACCCGACCATGTGTCGTAACCGGTTAATTAATACAACTTACTTGTTTAGGTCAAGGCTAAGCAACTTTCATGCACACGTTTACTTTGTGAAGTACATTTATACTCGTGCACTCGAGGTGAGATCATAGTCCCATCTTTCAACAACTTTTATACTTTTAAATCATGGGATGAGAAACATATACAGTTTTATACTACATACTGTTATACTTTGAACACAAGTACGGAAACAAACATTCTACAGCGAGTTAGAACAAAAATCCTCAATTCGATTATCATTAGTTACACTTGCAGGGTGTAAGCGAGAACTTATATTGTGTGGCCATACGGGTTTGACAAACCCTCATTCGGACGGTTCGCTAGCGTTATGCGGATGAAATATATTTTCGAGAAACAGTGTATGTTCTAACACTATTGTGATGGGGTTCTATGGAAGGAAACGTTAAGTCTTGATAATTGGGTGCTCGCGAACATACTTTTGGAATGCAAACGATTTAGATAATCAAAGTTATGGAAATACTAAATCTTGTGGTTCAAAACAACGTTTATTAATACACCTATGATTTCACCAACGTTTTTCGTTGACAGTTTTCTATATGTTTCTCAGGTTCATACTTGCCTGCTTGATACATGCTTCCGCACACTTTGATTACTTGCTTGGTGTCAAGCATACATGCATACGCTAGTGATAGCACCTTTGGATTCAAACTTAATGTTTACATGCATACGCTATTGATAGCATTCGTGATTTTCAACTTATATTATGTCGCAAGTTATTTCATTTATACTTTGCAACTTTTGTAAACTTAAACTTGTTGTCGAACCGTTTGGTAACTTAAACTTTGTAAGTCTTGCACGTTTCAAATAAATGCGACATAATTTTGGTCAAACGCGTCTCATTTAGAGACTATGACCACGTAACGGAACCTAAGTTAACGGCGCCGTCAATGACGATTTTAACGGATCGTTACAACAAATCTGTTAGTTGTTTTAAAATATATTAGAATCTAAAATCAAATAAAAAAATGTGGACTAATACATACGTTATGGGCATATGAATTAGTATGTCAAATTATGACACAATGGGATCAATGCTTATGATACGGACTTACGGAGTAATGTTTTAACAGGTATAACAGCAACAGGATATGAAAGCACCATAGAGGACTTGTCGTTTTGTTTGTATGTAACGTAATTGACTAAAAAGTAAGATATTATGATCCGATTTTTTTCTTTAATAAGATCACTTTTAGACCATCTTTATCCCTGAAGGGGATGATGGGCGTGTTGCTGGGTGGGGTGGAGTGCTTGATGAGCGTGCTGCCATAACGGTGTGTAATGGGGTGGAGTGTTAACTGGCGTGTTGGGTGATGTGTTAAAATCTGATTGGAATTTGGGTGAAAAGGGGGATAAAAACTAATTAAAAAATGGGAAAAATGCAACACGTCTTACAAATATTCGGTGCTCACTTGAAGCATGCCGCCATAATGAGGATAGATGGAGTATGTCATGGTTGGTAGTGGTGTGTAATGGGTGTGTTATGGGAGAAAGTGGTGATAGGAGGAGAGAGAAAGCTGATATGTCGCTGAGAAAATGTTGAGCAAGGCGTCATGGTTGATATTGGTCTAATGGAGTTACTATTTTAGTTCATCACAAATAATTGGTTTCATACTTCCTTACCTCATCTTTCTCTCAAACAACATGCGTAACCATTATCTAATTTTATGACCTCGTTGACCTTCATCCAGTGGCGAGCCTATGTATTTACCAGTGGGGTCCCGTAACACCGCTAGTTACGGAAACATTTTTAAAAGCGATCATTTAAATTTATATAGTACACCACTTAATATAATTTAGGACCCCATATATTTTTTAAGTTCAAAATGTTATAGTATAAGCAACTAAAAATTACTTAAAAATTAGCCCACTTATTATTTTATAACATGAGCCACTAACAAATACGAAGTAGATATATAAATGTATAAAGAAAAAGTGAACCAATTTTGTTTTTGTTTTCTCATACACGGTAACACAAACACGCCTTTTACGCTCTTGTCCAACACGACAAGACCTAATTACGCTTTTGTTCTTCAATCTTTGGCAAAAATTGAACTACATTTTTAATCAGTCATACATATATATAGTATGGTCCATACTCCTATTTTTATTTTAATTTTGCAGCTCTCAATTTCAATCTGTAACTTATTCTTTTGGAATGTGTTGTGTGGATAACTATTAGTTTTTTTTTATTTTATTATTTTCTTACAGACTTGACAAAATTGTTGATATATATATATATATATATATATATATATATATATATATATATATATATATATATATATAATATTATAATATAGTTATTGCTTGAAATTTTAATCAAGGCACTTAGATTGTATTATGACATCGAGCTGTTATTCAAAAATTTGGGTGATTCTAGAAATTTCGCCAGTGCTTCGGTAACTACAAATACAGAGGAAGAACAATCACATGTTTAAGTTAAAGATGATGATGAACATGAAAATCAAGCCCCTTTCAAAAAGTATGCAATTGTGGATGTATTTATCGTATAAAACTGCGTAGAAAAAGTAAAAGTTGCATTTAATATTTAGTAGATAGAATATACCATAATGGTGTATCCTATCATATACACGCATAAAAGTAGCATCAGGAAGGCTGAAAACAACAGTTTTGTGAAGTTATCCGTCCAGCGTTCTCCGCTGTACAGGCTGCTCCGTCATGCATAAGCCCTGAAGGCCGCCTAGCACGTAAGCCCTGGCCGGAGAACGCCACTTTCAGCATAAATTTCGGATCACAAGTAACAGAACGTAACATCATCTGACACGTGTCCCCGAACAATCTGGTGGATCTGACACTATAAATATACCCCTTGGGTCGTCATTTTACACAGTTCAGACATTCTGTTAAACTTGAGAGCTGAGATTTTATCTCTCTCTCTAGTACTTTCTCTCACTAGAAGTCATCCGGCTAGCACTTTTACACTCTGCGGACGACAGATTGATTAAGCCACCCCACAAGTTTCTATACTTGTGAACCGGGTCTGGAGGGATTATTTCCCAAGGGTAAACATCAATCGGCAATACTCCGCCCTCCTAAAGCCAGACTACTTCTAGTATTGAGTTGACACACTAAGCCTTACCTCATAAGGAAATAGGTGTTAACAATGGCGCCATCCACTAATGCAAAGAACACACGAAACAGAAAAGGAACAAAAACAATTGAAGCTCCATTTGTACTTGAAGCAGTCAACAATACATCAACTGACGACATGATAACTGTTGAAGATGTACCAGTTCCGCCACTAGATGGTACGATTGAAGAAACAGTTGCTGAAACTGCAGAAAGGCTTAAGCATTTGGCAACTAATTCGGAGAAAAGGGCAGTAATCGAAGAAACGACAACCAAAAGTGCAGAAAGGCTTCCAAACGTTGTTATTAATCCAGAGAGACGGTCATTGATGCAACCACGGCGATGTCCATAATTTATACCTTTTCGACGGATGGCGGATGGCAAAGACAAGCAAATCATGAAAAGGCAATCTGTATCAAAGTACAGGTTGTCTAGACTACTTGACAAGTTGGGCAGTCTTATTGATGACTCTGAAGATGATAATGACTTGAGCTATGTTAATAATGATTCTGATGATGAGGTTGATGGCAGAGATGAGTTCATGTCTGAGAAGCAGGCAGTGTTGCTTTTAAATGACATAATTAAGCAGACAGCTCCGGCAAAGTATAAGCAAAGCTTAGCGCAACCCGCCGTCCGTGATGTGGCTGTAGATAATTTCTTCGCCCTCATTACTGGAGAGCAAGCTACAAAGCCATCGGCTATGGCAGAATTAACTCAGTGTGTCATTGATCGAATTGCTAACTATCCGTTGCCCAGGAATCCTGGCATACCGGCAGTTGGAGTTTATGATGGCACAACAGACCCTGAGGATTTCCTTACTATGTTTGAAGGGGCAATGAGGTTGCAGCATTGGGATGATGAGGTAGCTTGTCATATGTTTCCAATGGTGCTGTAGAAAATGGCAAGGGAATGGTTTGCTAGCTTGCCGTCTAGAAGCATTTCAAGTTATTTGGACCTCCGTGCAAAGTTTGTTATGCAGTATCAAAACCTTCGAAGCTGTACTTTGACACATCTTGATGCACATGAGTTCACAATGCATCACAATGAATCCTTGAGTAATTTTATGAAGCGATACACACTTGAAGCACAGAAGATACCTGATTGTCCAGAATCTCAGCTAGTATCTGGTTTTATTTTTTGTTTGGATCGGCGACGGTTTAGTGCACTTGTTCATACGTTAAGGTATGACTTGCCAAAAACCTTGCATCAAGCGTTGGAAGTGGCACAGAAGCATGTTCGAGCCGGTGAGCGGGGGATGAACAAGTTTGATGGCAGCAGTAGTAGCAAACCGCACAACGGAGGGCGGTACTTTGACAGAAATCAGAGGAGGAATGACAATTCCAATGGTGGATGGAGAGGCAACAATCATCCCAATGATTTTCATCACAACAGAAGGCCAATAGAGAGGCATCCATTGATAATGGCGCTGACTAAAACTCCAAAAGAGATTCTTTTCACTGAGCCAATCCGGACCACTTTCAATCCTCCGGCACCTATGGAAGAAAGAGAGGGTCTAAAAAGTGAGCTATGGTGCGACTTTCATGAGGCATGGGGTCATGATACAGATAATTGCAAATCTCTGATGAGAGAAATCATCGCAAAGATCAAAGCAGGAGAGTTAAACCACTTGTTCCTAGGCAAACAATACAGGAGGAATGATCCTCGCAGGAAATTTGGATGGCAAAAGAATGATGGTGGAAGAGGTCATCGAGGAGATAACAACAGAAGGGAAGAGCATGGCGGAGGAGATAACAGAAACCAGTACGGAAACCGGATCACGGAGCGTGAGTCAACTCCAGACGTTGTAATCAAAATGGTGTGGTTGAATGGAAGTCACTATGAGGATGGTGAGCAGTCGGATAACAATGTTGATAGCTGGAGATGTGCTCCAATTATTTTTCAACCAATTCAAAATTGGGCTTTGTCCGTTCAGCCAGTGGTCATTTCAGCACAAATTACAAACAAGTTCATCAGCCATATCTACACAGGTACAGGCAGTGAGGCTGACATCATTTATTGGCATTGTTTCAAGACTTTTCCAAGGCATGTGCAGGTAAGAGCTAGACGGACGAGTTTGAAGGTTTCAGGGCTAACAGGAGTGCCAGTGAATGCAATGGGAAGAGTTTGTTTGGAGGTCGTTTTGGGAACATTTTCACTATTGAGAACCGAAACAATCGATTTCACTATTCTGGATGGTAACTCTCGATTTAATGTCCTTTTTGGACGGGCAGCGTTAGCTAAATTTGGAGAGATAACATCAACAACTCATGCGGAGATTAGATTCCCAACTCCGAATGGAGTAGCCGCCATACACTCACAGTATGTGGCACCAATAAGGGAACGATCCACATTTGCAAACTTACCAGAAGGCAATATGAATCAGAAGAGGCGTAATCGGTTGTTCAGGGAGAATGAGGTTCAGGAGTTCTTTATACCATGATCAAGTGTTCAGGCTGGACAGCACTAGGCGCTTGGCGTTTGCAGAAACAAATTCCAGCATTTTCTCAAGAACAAAATTTATCATTTCAATAAGAGCAGTTTGTTAGCATTTCTGAAGAACAAAATTTATCAATTTACTGTATACCATTGTGGTCATCATTACAGTGCCTATGTCTTCAATAGCATACACTAAACGTTCATGATGTACTAATTAGGCTTGATCCACCTAAATTCGTTATCAATTGTTTATGTATTGCACCGTACTGATCAATAAAATTTTATATTTTTCTTATGCAAAGTGCTGCCTGTGACAAATGTAAAACATTACATTTATATCCCGCCCTCAGAAGGAGAGTATTTTTTATACCTCCAATGATGGAAGCTTTTGTGCCGGTCAAAAAAGGCACAAGGGATCGACTAGAAAACGTTAAAGTTTTACTAGAATGCACCGAGGCAAAATACAAAACTCATATACTTGTCATGACAAACATTATAAAAACTTACTTCACAGAACGAAAGAAGTTTATATTTTACATGAAGGCCAAAAATATTACACAATTCTTCCTCATATATTTTATGACAGAAGGCGTATGACGGATAGGTCATTAACCCATAGCTAATCTTCACACAATATTTCAAAAGTTCTTCCTCATATATTCACAGAACAACCCGTCAAAGTATACTTGACGACCATCGTTATCTTGGTCCCACAGCTTGATCATAACTCTATATGAATTTGATAAATAACCTTGCATTCTTTATTTAAAAATGATTTCCTATAAAGGAAATCTATCAAAATATGTAAGTTTAGAAAAACCATACATTATTACTTAACCAAAAGTTGACCAAAACAAGTCAACAACATCCACTATTAAATGTATCAAAATAGAATGCAAGTTAATGTTTAACAAAAGCTGCCATCATAAATATGCAGACTCTCTAAGCACAGCGGAAGCAATCAATCATGAACTTGAGAATAAAACATGTGAGTAACTGTCAACAAAAATGTTGAGTGAATTATAGGTTTAATATTGCAAACAATATTTAAATTAAACCATAAAAATTTATGTTTGAAAACATAAAAACCCCTTTTTGGACCACAAAATTATATGCTAGAAAACATATAAAAACATTATTCCATTTTCCGTGAGCCACCTGGTAACCACTTAACCATTTATTTACCCTTGTTAAACACAATAAACAATATACACCGAACAAGTGTATCTTCAACTAAATACGAAGTACTAAACATTTCGATTATAAATTGCTAGCGCGACTAGCTTGAAATGGGGTTGTCAAACCTGATAGATCTATCCGTAGGATTCGCGTTCACCAGTAGAAACCAGTGATTACAGTTACCAGACTAGGGAATATTTTTGTTCAACTCACAATGAATAATTTAAACCAACCACCACTTGAGTCCAAAACATAAAATAAATTGCATGTATTCTCATTCCAAAAGATTTAAATAGAAAAAGGGGACTATAACTCACCTTAATAGCAAACGAAGTAACCACACAAATAAGCGAACAACAATCGAAGTAAAGTGATCAGGAATGATCATAACGCCGACCTATAAATAAAGCAGGTTGATATAAATAACTAACTTAGGTCAAGTCTTAGTATGATAGCTATTGTACATGTTGCAAGTAGACATAGAACAATACTCAACATGCATCGGTTTAATCGGAACAGCGTACGGACACACACTTTCTATTTTTAGAAAGTTTCTATTTTTAGCAGGTTTCCATTTTTGGAAAGTTTCTATTTTTGAAAAGTTTCTATTTTTGGAAAGTTTCTATTTTTGAAAAGTTTCTATTTTTAGAAAGTTTTAAGTAAGGAAAGTTTCCTTATTTAGAAAGTCAACAAAAGTCAACTGAAAGTCAAAGTCAACCAATAGTCAACTCAAAAGTCAACCTTGGTCAAACATAGTCAACATTACTTTTAAAAGTGTAAGTTATAATAATAATATAAGTTATAATATTTATTAAAGTCAAATATGTATAATTATGTCACAACATAAGTTTAATTAAATTAAAATGAATTATTAAAGTTAACATAAGTTTAAATGATATAATTAGTATAACATAAGTATTTAATTAATTAATTAAATATTAATCATAATATAAGTATTATTAATTAATAATAAATTTTAAGTCATATCATAAGTATTATTAATTAATATAAAATTATTAATCATATCATAAGTTTCTAATTTTAATTATTAAATCATAAGTATTTAATAATTAAATTATAATTAAATAATAACTAAACCTTATAATAATTAAATAATTAATAAATCCTTATTATAAGTCTTATTATAATAATTTCATAATATAAGTTTAATACTTATCATAAGTATTTTCCATTAATAATAAAAGTATTATTAATTATAAGTTTAATTAAAAGTTTAATTAAATCATAAGTAATAATTAAATGATATAATAAATATATATCATAAGTCTTAAATTATAATAATTACTTTTTATATCATAAGTAATTTAATAATAATGAAAATCATTATTTATATCATAGGTTTTATTTAATAACCATAAGTTTTAATCAAAAGTTCATCGGGTCATAGCTTGAGCCCCGGGAATCAGTTTTCGGCGAGCCTTATATATATCTTCGCCTAACCAACCAACCCGACACATTAGTGTGCTCAAGAAAATTCCAAGAACAGTCACCAAGTCGTGACTTACAGCTCTTAATCAGTTTGGACCTTTAATCCGCTCAAAAACCTGTTTTAGTCATAACGGGTGATCCGTGACTCGGATTTCGATGGCCCGAACATGAAAGTTCATCCCATCATCATTCCTAACACATTAGTACACCCTAAATACTCTAAAAATGATCACAAAGTCGGACCATACCTGTACCAATTCATTTTCACAATTTAATCTTAACAAAACACCATTTTAATCATATCTAGAGTTCCGGGAATCGAAATGACATGAATCCGGAGTCTAAAATTAATGTCTTGAGGAGAGGAACTCATCTAGATACTTTAATTTCACTTTTATATCAGTTACAATATCAGAAATGAATGAATAAGCTGCTGTCCCAATTTAATCAAACCGAAAACATGAATTAACGAGCATTTCTACGCATACAATCAATAAATAATCAATATACTATCAAAATAACATCAAAATACAGAAAATTAAAGAAAAATTGAAAAGCTAGGGTTAGGGTTTATACCCTAATCAAGAATTGATTTATATGAACACGTAGAGAAGAACGGGAGCAATCTGATTATGTAAAAAGCCCTATGATCCAAGCTTGATTTGATGATGAATGATGGTGATGTTGGTGCTGTAGGTGACGGCCAAAGAAGAAAGGAGGAGGAGAAAAAAATAAAATGGTTGCTAGGTTAGAATGAGATGGATTTTGTGGTTTTGATCAAAATAATCACAAGTTACAAGGAATGGCAAAACCAACCCCTCCCTTGGAAGGTCTGGACGAAAATGGTATGGGGTGGGCCCCATATGGCCCAAATTTGATAAATGAAGGAATACTTGTGGCCCAAATGCCTGAACGAAGCCCGAAACGCGAAAACACGACTACGCGATTGAAAATTCGGAGAGATAACAAATACGCGACGAAAAATATATATAAATGCTATATATAATCATATGACATTAAAATATCATATTTAAACTAATTAGGATTTAAAAATCCCAAAAGCTCGACCGTTGGTTTGAAAACCGAAAAGATTCACCGAATAGAAATCCGCGACACGTATAAACGTACGATTTAGAATATGAATACAAATATTCATTTAACACATAATAATTAATATATTATTGCAAAAATAATAATATAGGTCATAGAAATGACGTGGCACGAATAACAGTTAACGGTCGTTAAATAATTAACGGTAAAAGATAACGGAAAAAGTAGGGTCGTTACAGTACCTTCCCGTTACGGAAATTTCGTCCCGAAATTTAAGCAGGTGCAGGGGTTTCCTCGTCATTTGGGAACAAATGCGGGTACTTCTGCCTCATCTGACCTTCACGCTCCCAAGTGAACTCGGGATCGCGTCTGGCGTTCCATCTAACTCGAACAATAGGAATTCTACTCTGCTTAAGATTCTTAACCTCTCGATCCATAATCTCGACAGGTTCCTCAATAAAATGGAGTTGTTTATCAACATGAAGTTCATCAAGAAGAATGGTTTCATTGGCCTCGGCTAAACACTTCTTCAAATTCGATACATGAAAACGTTATGAAAAGCGCTAAACTCTTGTGGCAATTTCAAACGATAAGCCACTGGTCCAATTCTTTCGATAATCTCAAATGGTCCAACAAGTCGAGGATTCAACTTTCCTCTCTTACCAAATTGTACCACACCCTCTCAGAGTGATACTTTCAACATGACAAGATCACCAACTTGAAATTCTAAATCTTTTCTTCTAACATCAGCATAACTCTTTTGCCGACTCCTGGCGATTCTTAACCTTTCTTTGATCTGTACAATATTCTCGGTAGTCTCATGAATAATCTCTGGGCCTGTGAGTTGAGCATTCCCAACTTCATTCCAGCAGACATGAGACCTACACTTTCTACCATACAGAGCTTCAAACGGTGCGGCTTTAATACTTGCATGATAACTGTTGTTATAAGAAAATTCAGCTAGCGACAAATATCTATCCCACCCTTTACCAAAATCAATAACACACGCTCGTAACATGTCTTCTAACGTATGAATGGTCCTTTCACTCTGACTATCCGTCTGAGGATGATAAACGGTGCTCATGTCTAACTTAGTTCCCAAAGATTCCTGTAAGGATCACCACAACCTCGATATAAATCGACTGTCTCGGTCTGAAATAATAGATACAGGAACACCATGTCTAGAAACAATCTCCTTCAAATACAAACGAGTGAGCTTCTCCATTAAATCCGTTTCCTTAATCGGCAAAAAGTGAGTTGACTTAGTGAGTCGGTCAAGAATCACCCAAATGGTATCATAACCACCCACGACTCTCGGTAACTTCATAATAAAGTCCATCGTAATACCTTCCCACTTCCACTCGAGAATTTCAGGTTGCACCAAAAGTCCTGACGGTTCTGATGTTCAGCTTTAACCTTAGCACAGGTCAAACACTTAGCCACATACGTAGCCACATCAGCCTTCAAATGAGGCCGCCAATACAACTCCTTAAGATCATGATACATCTTTCCTGAACCAGGAATGAATAGAGTACCTAGACTTATGAGCCTCATCTAAAACAAGTTTTCGCAGATCACCAAACTTCGGAACCCAAAGGCATCTCGTAAAATATCGAGTACCATCGGTTCGTACCTCTAACTGTTTACTCAAGCCTCGGACCTTCCCGTTACAAAATTCTCCTCTTTCAAGGCTTCTTGTTGTGCCTCAAGAATCTGCCTTGCGAGGTTTGTTCGAATGGTCATATTTAAGGCCCTAAACCTATGAGGTTTAGTCCTCTCTTTACGACTTAACGTATTGGCCACAACATTAGCCTTCCCTGGATGATATAAAAGTTCACAATCATAATCATTCAACGTCTCAATCCATCTTCGTTGCCTCATATTCAACTGTTTCTGATCGAGGATATGTTGAAGACTTTTGTGATCTGTGTACACTGTACTCTTGACCCCATAAAGATAATGTCTCCAAATCTTAAGCGCAAACACAACAGCTCCCAACTCTAAATCATGAGTTGTATAATTTTGCTCGTGAATCTTCAACTGACGTGACGTGTACGCAATAACTTTCTTTCGTTGCACCAAAACACAACCAAAGCCTTGACGCGAAGCATCACAATAAACAACAAAATCATCATTATCCTCAGGTAGTGACAATATCAGAGCGGTAATCAACTTCTTCTTCAAAATCTGAAAAGCAGTCTCTTGTTCATCCTTCCACTCATACTTCTTCTCCTTGTGCGTTAAAGCAGTCAGAGGTTTTGCTATATGAGAGAAATCTTGAATGAACCTTCTATAGTAACCTGCCAACCCTAGAAACTGACGAATCTGAGTAGGAGTTTTAGGAATTTTCCACTTTTCAATCGCCTCAATCTTAGCAGGATCAACTTGTATTCCCTGTTTACTAACAGTATGTCCAAGGAATTGAACTTCTCTTAACCAGAAAGCACACTTAGAGAACTTAGCGTACAACTCTTCTTTTCTCAATAAATAAAGCACTAACTTCAAATGTTCTTCGTGCTCTTCATCACTTCTTCGAATAGATAACGATATCATCGATGAAAACGTTAACAAATTTATCCAGATATGGGCTACACACACGGTTCATGAGGTCCATGAACACAGCAGGTGTGTTAGTCAATCCTGATGGCATAACAAGAAATTCGCAGTGACCGTAACGGGTACGAAAAGCGGTTTTCGGAATATCAGTTTCTTTATCCCACAGTTGGTGATAACCGGAATGAGGGTCAATCTTAGAATAAACGGATGAACCTTGAAGTTGATCGAACAGATCATCAATTCTCGGAAGAGGGTAACGGTTCTTAACCGTAAGCTTGTTCAACTCGCGATAATCAATACACAATCGGAACGAACCATCTTTCTTCTTAATAAACAAAACAGGAGCTCCCCAAGGGAACGAACTGGGACGAATGAAATATAGTTGCAACAATGAAGGTAGAAATATATGGAGTAGTCACATCGGTGGCATAGATATATATAAGGCAATTCTCTCAAAGGAGATAACGAGGATCATGGACTTCAAAGTAAATTTTCATTACATTTTCGAAAGGAAGACGTACGAAAGGTGTGATATTTCAACGAAATTGAACCTCCTTGTACAATGAGCGAGGAAATCTAGGATTCATCCATATTCTTAAATTTATGTGCGGATGAAAAGAACGCGAATCATGGGTTATAAAGAATGGTCGACTCCAGGTGAGATGAATCTCCAAACTAATTTCGTACACCTCAAAGTATTGAATCCTAGGATTGATGTTTACGAGGGTGTTGCGGTAAGCCATGAATATCGAGAGTAGAAACTTCTCAAGCGGTCAAGTGTAATATATATCCATGATACCCACTATAACAACAGTTGGGGTAGAAACCCACTTAGCGCGTTTCTACAATAGGGTGACCACCGAGTGTACCCCAGAAAATTGATTTATCGATCCGCATTTCGGCCATGTCCAACCATAAGTGGGAAAATTTTTATGAGCGCAAAGACTTTCCAACAAATTTTATAAACCGGCATCCAAAGTGGTGCAAGAGTTTTTATCAATGAACTTAATGGTAAGTTTCATCCTTAAACGGAGGATGAGAAGAACTGTGATCCAAACACTCTGTAGGGTAATGCGAAAATTTGATAAAATCAATCAAAGGAGTTTTGAAAAAGTTTTAAACGTTTGATGTAACAACATAAACGGAACGAAGTTCTTAGTAAATTTAGAAGTATGTACAACGTGTACCATTTTATATAAAACAAATTGACTTAGCCAAATAGCTCAATAAATGAGTGGTTTTAAAATAATTTTGAAGGTAAGATTTAGTATATACTAGCCAAAATAGGTAAGGGTAAATTTATTCATTTAAATCCATACGTACATATATGATTTTATAAATTGTATACATGACAAAATATTTCATTACTTATATTCTCCCATAAATCTCGTGAGAACCGCCCAATTAAACAAATGTGTAAAACTCCCGATGATTAAACAGAGTATCTATATTTTAGAGGTTACAAGTTGAAGTAAGATCGTGGAAGATCGAATAAAGGACTTGAATCGTCGTGCGATATTTGACCAATAAATGTTACGAGGTCATGAAAACCAATGAGTTAAATGTTGTTTTGACTATCACTATGACATAAGTCCTTGGGCCAAAACTGTTCTCGAGCGAAGCTGTTGCTAACAAGCGAGTTATGAAGGATAAAGTATGATATAGATAATCTGGTTAAAATGAGCTGATCGTATATCAACGAATAAGATAATGAATATTTTCCCTACCCATGTAATACATCAGAATTTCTGAATGAGTATTGTAAAAATTTCCTTTGGCTCGCTTTCTATTCCTCATGTCACAATATTGGGACTTCTTTATGAATTAATGTAATATAATCACGTTGGCCTGACGCCATTATATTTCACTAATTCATAGTTCCATTCCAATAGCACTACATGAGGTCAGGGCACGCGATCAACCTCGACTTTCCACACAATTTCTCTAAAACGATTTCTTAAACAATGTGCTAAGGATAGCACAAGAGACAAAAACATCAAAAGTAATGAATAGGAGTAACAATGACATAAAAATGTCTTCGAAGTACCAAGAATCTCTGAAAGTCAAGAATGATATTTTTCGGTTCAAAACCAAAGCACATAGGCACAAAGGCACGTAATATAACAAGAATGTTATATACCTAAACATAATAGCTGACATTGAAATGCCAAGCATTTAGAAGTCAAGAATGACATCTCGTGTAATATAACTCAAACGTTATATACATAATCATAATAGATGACATAGAAATGTCGAGAATTTCAGAAGTCAAGAATGACATCCCTCGGTCACACTACCCGAGGTGTTCTTATAAGGATAAGTTCGCATGAGTCGAAGAATACATTTAAATCGGAATGGGAGTTCCTCCCGGATTCAGAATCTAATAGAGATGTATGTATGATAACAATATACATACCAATACGATACAAATAATCACATATAATAATATATTATAGGCCGGGCTGTAGACTAGACTCACTAATGCACCCTATTGACTTGGGTAACGACATCAATGCAGCCTAATTCCCTACAACCAACGCTCTGATACCAACTTTAACGACCCGTCAAAGTACACTTGACGACCATCGTTATCTTGGTCCCACAGCTTGATCATAACTCTATATGAATTTGATAAATAACCTTGCATTCTTTATTAAAAAATGATTTTCTATAAAGGAAATCTATCAAAATGTGTAAGTTTAGAAAAATCATACATTATTACTTAACCAAAAGTTGATCAAAACAAGTCAACAACATCCACTATTAAATGTATCAAAATAGAATGCAAGTTAATGTTTAACAAAAACTGCCATCATAAATATGCAGACTCTCTAAGCACAGCGGAAGCAATCAATCATGAACCTGAGAATAAAACATGCGAGTAACTGTCAACAAAAATGTTGAGTGAATTATAGGTTTAATATTGCAAACAATATTTAAATTAAATCATAAAAATTTATGTTTGAAAACATAAAAACCCCTTTTTGGACCACAAAATTATATGCTAGAAAACATATAAAAACATTATTCCATTTTCCGTGAGCCACCTGGTAACCACTTAACCATTTATTTACCCTTGTTAAACACAATAAACAATATACACCGAACAAGTGTATCTTCAACTAAATACGAAGTACTAAACATTTCGATTATAAATTGCTAGCGCGACTAGCCTGAAATGGGGTTGTCAAACCTGATAGATCTATCTGTAGGATTCGCGTTCACCAGTAGAAACCAGTGATTATAGTTACCAGACTAGGGAATATTTTTGTTCAACTCACAATGAATAATTTAAACCAACCACCACTTGAGTCCAAAACATAAAATAAATTGCATGTATTCTCATTCCAAAAGATTTAAATAGAAAAAGGGGACTATAACTCACCTTAATAGCAAACGAAGTAACCACACAAATAAGCGAACAACAATCGAAGTAAAGTGATCAGGAATGATCATAACGCCGACCTATAAATAAAGCAGGTTGATATAAATAACTAACTTAGGTCAAGTCTTAGTATGATAGCTATTGTACATGTTGCAAGTAGACATAGAACAATACTCAACATGCATCGGTTTAATCGGAACAGCGTACGGACACACACTTTCTATTTTTAGAAAGTTTCTATTTTTAGCAGGTTTCCATTTTTGGAAAGTTTCTATTTTTGAAAAGTTTCTATTTTTGGAAAGTTTCTATTTTTGAAAAGTTTCTATTTTTAGAAAGTTTTAAGTAAGGAAAGTTTCCTTATTTAGAAAGTCAACAAAAGTCAACTGAAAGTCAAAGTCAACCGAAAGTCAACTCAAAAGTCAACCTTGGTCAAACATAGTCAACATTACTTTTAAAAGTGTAAGTTATAATAATAATATAAGTTATAATATTTATTAAAGTCAAATATGTATAATTATGTCATAACATAAGTTTAATTAAATTAAAATGAATTATTAAAGTTAACATAAGTTTAAATGATATAATTAGTATAACATAAGTATTTAATTAATTAATTAAATATTAATCATAATATAAGTATTATTAATTAATAATAAATTTTAAGTCATATCATAAGTATTATTAATTAATATAAAATTATTAATCATATCATAAGTTTCTAATTTTAATTATTAAATCATAAGTATTTAATAATTAAATTATAATTAAATAATAACTAAACCTTATAATAATTAAATAATTAATTAATCCTTATTATAAGTCTTATTATAATAATTTCATAATATAAGTTTAGTACTTATCATAAGTATTTTTCATTAATAATAAAAGTATTATTAATTATAAGTTTAATTAAATCATAAGTAATAATTAAATGATATAATAAATATATATCATAAGTCTTAAATTATAATAATTACTTTTTATATCATAAGTAATTTAATAATAATGAAAATCATTATTTATATCATAGGTTTTATTTAATAACCATAAGTTTTAATCAAAAGTTCATCGGGTCATAGCTTGAGCCCCGGGAATCAGTTTTCGGCGAGCCTTATATATATCTTCGCCTAACCAACCTACCCGACACATTAGTGTGCTCAAGAAAATCCCAAGAACAGTCACCAAGTCGTGACTTACAGCTATTAATCAGTTTGGACCTTTAATCCGCTCAAAAACCTGTTTTAGTCATAACGGGTGATCCGTGGCTCGGATTTCGATGGTCTGAACATAAAAGTTCATCCCATCATCATTCCTAACACACTAGTACACCCTAAAGACTCTAAAATGATCACAAAGTCGGACCATACCTGTACCAATTCGTTTTCACAATTTAATCTTAACAAAACACCATTTTAATCATATCTAGAGTTCCGAGAATCGAAATGACATGAATCCGGAGTCTAAAATTAATGTCTTGATGAGAGGAACTCATATAGATACTTTAATTTCACTTTTATATCAGTTACAATATCAGAAATGAACGAATAAACTGCTGTCCCAATTTAATCAAACCGAAAACATGAATTAACGAGCATTTCTACGTATACAATCAACAATACAATAACATATAATCAATATACTATCAAAATAACATCAAAATACAGAAAATTAAAGAAAAATTGAAAAGCTAGGGTTAGGGTTTATACCCTAATCAAAAATTGATTTATATGAACGCGTAGAGAAGAACGGGAGCAATCCGATTATGTAAAAAGCCCTATGATCCTAGCTTGATTTGATGATGAATGATGGTGATGTTGGTGCTGTAGGTGAAGGCCAAAGAAGCAAGGAGGAGGAGAAAAAAAATAAAATGGTTGCTAGGTTAGAATGAGATGGATTTTGTGGTTTTGATCAAAATAATCACAAGTTACAAGGAATGGCAAAACCAACCCCTCCCTTGGGAGGTCTGGATGAAAATGGTATGGGGTGGGCTCCATATGGCCCAAATTTGATAAATTAAGGAAGTCTTGTGGCCCAAATTCCTGAACGAAGCCCGAAACGCGAAAACACGACTACGCGATTGAAAATTCGGAGAGATAACAAATACGCGACGAAAAATATATATAAATGCTATATATAATCATATGACATTAAAATATCATATTTAAAATAATTAGGATTTAAAAATCTCAAAAGCTCGACCGTTGGTTTGAAAACCGAAAAGATTCGCCGAATAGAAATCCGCGACACGTAGAAATGTACGATTTAGAATATGAATACAAATATTTATTTAACACATAATAATTAATATATTATTACAAAAATAATAATATAGGTCATAGAAATGACGTGGCACGAATAACAGTTAACGGTCATTAAATAATTAACGGTAAAAGATAACGGAAAAAGTAGTCGTTACAATTGTGGTCATCATTATAGTGCCTATGTCTTCAATAGCATACACTAAACGTTCATGATGTACTAATTAGGCTTGATCCACCTAAATTCGTCATCAATTGTTTATATATTGTACAGTACTGAACAATAAAATTTTATATTTTTCTTATGCAAAGTGCTGCCTGTGACAAATGTAAAACATTACATTTATATCCCGCCCTCAGAAGGAGAGTATTTTTTATACCTCCGATGGCGGAAGCTTTTGTGCCGGCCAGAAAAGGCACAAGGGATCAGCTAGAAAACGTTAAAGTTTTACTAGAACGCACCGAGGCAAAATACAAAACTCAGATACTTGTCATGACAAACATTATAAAAACTTACTTCACAGAACGAAAGAAGTTTATATTTTATATGAAGGCCAAAAATATTACACAATTCTTCCTCATATATTTTATGACGGAAGGCGTATGACGGATAGGTCATTAACCCATAGCTAATCTTCACACAATATTTCAAAAGTTTTTCCTCATACATTTTATGACGGAAGGCATATGGCGGAAAGATTATTTTATAATCACTCTTCAAAGAACACTTCATAACTATTCCTCATTAATTTGATGACGGAAAGCGTCTAACAAACTACAAATGTCCTACAACATGTTTGAAGGCATAATGTTTGCTAAGTGAATTTTTGATCTGTTACTCATTCAGCTGAAGTTAACAAATGCAAGACACCCAAAAGTTAATTACCTTACACAATTTTCAAAATGCTTTGTTCAGTTATACAATATACAATTGTATATGAAATTTTATGGTATGCTTAGTGCATAGCAGATGGGTTATAAACAACAAACATCAAAGTATTTGGTGCAAGCATATAAACAAGCATAATCACTACAATAAGCATATGTTTATGGCATTCAAATTATCAATGTTTATTACAAATGGATGTTCATCACATAGTTGCAAATTTATGAAAATTGAACATTGAGCACATCCTGAGCAGAGGACTCCTCTCTGCTGCATACTTCATCATACACATCTATTTTCAAGTTAACTAACTTGGCCATTGCTTCATTAACCTTCTCCAACATTTCAGGAGGCATCAGATTAGTAATAGTAGCAGGGAGAGTCTGGTTTGGAACAAGGCGTCTGATCAATTTATCTGTTACATCAGCAATAGCATGGGTGCGCATAGCATCAACATAGTTATTTTGGACCCAAGAACCTTAGCTATCAGACCCAGTATACCCTTCTTAAGCTTAGCAAAATTACCCTCGCCTTTCTCCACCCTCCGGAGAAGCTCAGCAGACTTTTCCCTCTCTGCACTCAGCTGTTTCTCCAGCTCGCCCACTTTAACCTACTCCTCCTCAACCTTTTTCTTCTCAGCATCCTTTTCCCCTTGCAGTGCAGTAGCAGCATCTTGAGCACTTTTAAGCTCAACTTCTCTAGCCTTTATTGTTAACTGAGCATTGCTCAAGGCACGCTCAGCATCAGTAGCTCTCTTGCGAGCATTGGCACTTTGAACAATCTTAGCGCGGACAAAAGCAAGTATGGACTCCTGTTGCTTCTGCAGTTGCAGAACGGAATCCAGATGATTGGTTAACAATACATGAGTCGTAGCAGTTGATTCCCTGAGTTGCTCAGAGCGGGGAGCGGTGAACTGGGGTTTTAGCTCAGGGATAGCATAACTCTGAAGAAGAAAAATTTTATGGTTAATTTCAAGCAACTCATATAAATAAATTGCAAGCTTATACATGCAGGAAGTTTCATTATTCATACCTGCAGAAGAGTTGAAAATTCTTTGTCCTTAGTAGTAGGATTTTGAATGATCGCTTGCAATGCCCTCACATGAGCAGGAAGAGATGACTCTTGAACATTGGATGATGTGACAGTAGGGTTAGTGGCACTAGGAAGAGGAGAATGATAAGCAGAGTCGCCTTCCGGCCTCTCTTCAAGGAATTCAGATTCCTCAAATGGAGTAAAGTTTGGGTTAGGAGTTTTCAGACCCTTATCTCCTTCACCTTCAAGGTTCTCCTCCGACCTCTGCTCACCGCCTTCCGTAGCCTTCCCTTGGCTATCATCAGACTCTGCTAAAATCACTAACAGAAACAAATTAGCATTTTGAACAATTATAACAGTTATAAACAGAGACATGTACATTATCAAGAACGAGCAGAATGGACATACTTCTTCTGCGTTTCTGCTTTTAGCTCCCCTCTGTACTCTTCGCCCTCTTAGAGCCTATGCTCTTCTTCCTTGTCTTTTGTCTTGGAGGAGGAGTGGGGTTTGTTTCACCCGTGATGTCAACCGAACCTGATGTCTGCTGCTCGGCGGTGGTGGTGTCATCCGCTGTCCGTTCAGTGTCGGTCTGTTCAGACCCGAACTCACTGTCAGAACAGCTGACAATGATTTCTTCTCCCTTTTCAGCAGCAGCAGCATCAGCAGCAGCTTTAGCCTCAGCTGGAGCTCTCTCTGCCTCTAGCTCTTCAGCAGTTTTGTCACGAGCAGTGACCTCTACTTCATCATTAAGATTAACGGATAAAAGAGCAGAACGAACCTGCATCACGGAGTTGGCTGCAAAAATTAAACATAAACAGCAATATAAGCAAACATGACAAACAATAGACATAAATTTATATATAATAGGATGATCATATCACATCCTACCCTGGTTTTTCTCACGGAGTACTGGCACAGAAGTGCTCGGCCATTCTTGACTCACTTTGCACAGCATAAGAATTCCCTCATACCTCTTGTATGATCTAGGCAGAAGGCGGAGCTCTTTCAAACTATTTACTATCCACTACTCTGCGGCAGAAATCTTAACACCCTTTCCTACACCAGCATCAATAGCACCCCATTCCTGGACAACGGAGTACTCCTCCGGAATAACAGTCTCATCAACAAAGAAAAATGGACTTTTCCAGTCCTTCAAGTTTGATACTCTATTTGTACCAACAAAATGAGTATTTCGTTTACTATCAATAGTAAGCCAGCAGTCACTAATTGTGCGAATTCTAAATAAAGAGATAAAAACTTTAATGCGAGGCTTAATATTAGCAGCATTGCAGTACATTTCAAAAAGGATGATTTTTTGAAGGCCATGTGGATGCATTTAACTAAGGCAGGCCTTATAATATCTAAGAAGGCGAAGGAGAAAGTTAGTAAGGGGAACACGGAGGTTGCCGTGGGTAATTTGTAAGGCGTATAAAGTAATTTTTCCGTCAGGAGGGTTGTCAGCAGTTTGTTTGTTGGTAGGAAGAACAGGGTTATATTGATTAAGATGGCGGAAGGCAATCTTTAAACCGTCTATGTATTCACTTGTCAGTGATGAAGCCATCGTGCTAACTTCTGGAATGTTAGCAGTATTTGACGAAGAAGGCTTTGCGTGTTCTTGGACAGTACTCGGTATAGAAGCCATAATAATACAGTAAAAAGATATTAACAAGAAGAAAATAGCAGAACGATGAAGTATAACTAACCTTGGAAGATGCTAAACCTTAAAAAGTTGAAAATTGAAGAATGCGATGAAGATTTAGGGAGAAATGAGCTTTTTAGATCTTGGCAAAGGTAAAAAAGTGAAGGTAAAAGGGTTATGACGGTTTATATAGGAGTTTATTGATGCAATTTTTATGGCCACGATTGAGACACGTGTACGGGCGAGTTTAAATGTGGGGTACGAAATAACACTTTTACAGCTGGAGGCGCATGGAGGATTTCAACCGTGTAAAATTAATCATAACAACATCAGTAAAATTCGTCTGCATTTAATGCCTGTAATGTTTTCCCCGATGCAAATGGGCAATGAGCAGGCTAGTTTGGCATGCGTTATCAAAAGTTTAATAACTTAAACATTTTTCAAATGCTTAAGTCATTAAACTGGGGGGACTTAATGGTGTATCCTATCGTATACACGCATAAAAGTAGCATCAGGAAGGCTGGAAACAACAGTTTTGTGAAGTTATTCATCCAGCGTTCTCCGCTGTACAGGCTGCTCCGTCATGCATAAGCCCTGAAGGCCGCCTAGCGCGTAAGCCCTGGCCGGAGAACGCCACTTTCAGCATAAATTTCGGATCACAAGTAATAGAACGTATCATCATCTGACACGTGTCCCCGAACAATCTGTGGATCTGACACTATAAATAGACCCCTTGGGTCGTCATTTTACACAGTTCAGACATTCTGTTAAACTTGAGAGCTGAGATTTCATCTCTCTCTCTCTAGTACTTTCTCTCACTAGAAGTCATCCGGCTAGCACTTTTACACTTTGCGGATGACAGATTGATTAAGCCACCCCACAAGTTTCTATACTTGTGAACCGGGTCTGCAGGGATTATTTCCCAAGGGTAAACATCAATCGGAAATACTTCGCCCTCCTAAAGCCAGACTACTTCTAGTATTGAGTTGACACACTAAGCCTTACCTCATAAGGAAATAGGTGTTAACATACCATATGCAGAGGCGAGTCTATGTATACCCTAATGGGGTCCCGTGAACTAACTAGTTACGAAATTTTTTTACGAACGATCATTAAAAATTTTATAGGACACCACTAAATATAATTGTTGGACCCCATATTTTTTTAAGTTTAAAATTTTATTGTATGAGCCACTGAAAGATACTCCATCCGTCCCAAATTAATAGTCATTTCACTTTTCAAAGTCTTTAGTTCTTAACTTTGACTTTTAATAACTTTTATTGTGTTATATAATATTTAATGACATTTATATGTATATATTAAGTTTTATATGTGCTTTCATTTTGTATAACTTTTATTATATATTATATAATAAAAAGGAAGTTATTTAAATTCAAACCTAAGAAATAAAGACTTTGAAAAGTCAAAACATGACTATTACTTTTGGATAGAGTTCGTACTTAAAAAGTAACTCACTTATATATGATTATATAATATAAACCGCTAATAAATAGGGAGTATACAAATATATAAAGAAAAAATGAACTCTTTTTGTTTTTGTTTTCTCATACACGGTAACACAAACACACCTTTTACGTTTTTTCTCAACACGACAAGACCTAATTACGATTTTTCTCTTCAATTTTTAGAAAAACTGAAACTACAATTTTAATGTCATTAATTAATCGTACCATTTATATATATATATATATATATATATATATATATATATATATATATATAATATATATGTATATATATATATATATATATATATATATATATATATATATATATATATATATATATATATATATATATATATATATATATATATATATATATATATATATATATATATATATATATATATGGTACGATTTATTCTCCTATATTTTGTTTTAGTTTTGCAACTCTCAATTCTAACATGTAGGTTACCCTCTTTTTTTGTTATTTGTTTATTTTCCATATTTTGTATTCCTAGAATCTTTGTTCTTAGATGTAAGCTTAGTTAGTTTTAGTTTTAATTTGAGCTCAGTTTATTTGGTCGTATGTTCTTCGACAATTCAACTTTTGTTGAAGTTATCGATTGATTTATCTAAGTTTTTAATTTTTTTGCTGAAAAAAATGTAACTTATTCTTTTCCATAGTGGCATGTGGATAATTATTATGCTTTGTTAAAGGTCCATGTCAATCCCGAAATCACTTATTTCAGCAACGAGAGATCGGAAGTAAAACTCATAAGTTAATTCCATTATGCTTTGTTGATCATAAATTTTGGGTGAAGATCCATTTATAAATGATTGTCTAATTTCATATATTGAGAAATATGTGTTATACTGTATTAGCAATAATGTAATTGTTGATGAATTTTATCATATGAAACCGCATAGACAAAATTAAAAGTCGCATTTAGTATTTTGAAGATTGAACATACGATATTTTGTATTAATGATATGCTTTTGTTTAATGATGTTTGTAATGACTCGATCAAATCCGACCCGACTCGACCCGCACTGACACATTCACTTTTTTGTTTGAGTAAGTTATCGAAAAAATTAGGATCCCACTGATTTACGATCCTAGATTCGCCACTGACCATATGTTTGTATTAATGATATGTTTTGGTTTGATGGTGTATGTAATGACCCGATCTAATCTGCCCCGATTTAATCCGACCCGACCCGACCCGACTTAACACATTCTATTTTTTTGTTTAAGTAAGTTATGTGGGAAAAGAAATATAGGACCCCATTTAGTTACGATCCTAAATTCGCCACTGCTTTCATCTTCGACTTTCAACACGGATGACTCTGCCATAAACTCTGTTAAATTTCTATCATTTAATTTTGTCACATGCTCAACATTTGAGGGCAATTTAGTCAAGTTAAGTTTTGTTTTGATTTATAAAATCCACCTCAAAACATCAAAACCCTTAAATGTACTCCCTGAGACAAAGCTCGTTCCCAATTCCTCAATATCAAAACCCTAATTTAACACAATCGTCCAAATTGATTAATATCTGAAATTGAAGACTGATATGGTTCAATGTTGGTGTGAGCGTACCGCTATCATCATGATCGGATGGAAAAACAACGATTTAGACCGTAGATTTTATGGATGTACAATTAAGGTATTGTAATCTGTTGAGTCCCCAAAATGTTTAAGGATTTAATTATGACAAAACAGCATTATACACACTAAAATGTTATGTACAACCAGCATAGGTTTATTCATGTATAGACAGCATTTGTTGCTGTGTCAAATATCCTAGTATGCTGCCTGTTCTACCAGTACAAGGTAGACAGTATTCTTCAACCAGCACAGGATGTGTGCCCAGCAAATTATGAAGATCAAGTGAACCGGTAGAAGAACCAGTATAACTGGTAGCACCGTACAACACTTAGACAATTATGATCCATTACAAGGATAATAGTTTTCTGTATGGTCTACATCAATTGTACTATTCAAAAGAAGTCGAAGACAAAGTTGAACAAAAAAGGACACTCGTCGGCGGCTAACAAGTGACCTTAAAAGGCCACGTGGGAATGCAGAAGGTTAATGCATGTGCAGACATGTGTTAATACTTTGTCAAAGCCTAGGGAACCCAACATTCTATTTGTTTATTCAAATAGTGGTGCCAAACCGAACTGGGGTGTTCCTGTAAATATCTACAATAGAGGAAAGAAAAAGAGCACGTTCTCTGATGATTTTGTCTACACAAGTACAAATATCCTATGTACCAATGAACAATAGATCAATTACATGGATAATAGACTCCTATAAATAGATGTTTTCCACTACTGTAATATTTAGTGGTGGGTTTATTAAATAGATTCCAAACTTGTAAAAGCTTAAAGACATTCTCTTTAGCTAAACTTAGGCGTAATCTGTATCAACCAACTGTTTATTCCACCATTGAACAGTTGTGATTCTTTGAGATTTATATCAATAAAAGAATAACGTTGAAAATTACCCAAGACTCTTAATTAATTATCTGTTTAAATATACTTAACTGTGTTATAACTTGTTTAAATGAAAAGAATTATATTCACCCCCACTCTACAATACTCATGTTGTTATCTAAAGGACTAACAACTGGTATCAGAGCTTCAGTCTTGATAATCTGATATCTTGGATCTGAATTTTCTCATGGCTGAATAAAGTAACACATCTTATCTCGAAAATAGTTCTTCAAATAGACCACCCAAGTTTGATGAAGATGAATATGAATCTTAGAGAGATTGGTTTATGTGTCACCTTGAGTCTATTGTCCCACTCATGCCTGATATTGAAAACAATGGCCCCTTCATCCCTACTGAAACACTTGATAGTATGCCTGCTACAGCAGATGCTCCTGCTATTCCAAGTAGAGAGGTAGTTCATTCCTTATCTAGATGGGAGGATGAGGATAAATGTCGTGTTGGACTTAACCCAAAGATTAAAACTATGATAGCTATAACTTTACCTAATCATGTGTTTAAATTTATTAAGAGGAACCCAACTGCTAAAGTTATTTTAGACTATCTTGATGTCACTTATGATGAAATAGATGAGGCCAGGCAGTACAAAATCATTGCCTTGAAAAGGGAATATGAGATGTTCTTTGCATATAAGAGTGAGATCCTAAAACAGACCTTCATTAGGTTTAACTCTCTAGTTGCTGACCTGGATAGTTTGAAATTCAGTTATACTGACTTTGAACAGGTCAACAAATTCATTGACTCATTGCCTACTAAATGGAAACCTGTAACTGACCCTTTAAGGACCACCCAGACTTTAAAGAATTTTCACATGTCATCTCTATATGGTACACTTTGAAACCATGAGAAGGTAGAAGAAAAACTTGAACTTAATTTGAAAGAAAACTTTAAGTATGCCTCCACAACTTCAAAATCTACAAAGTTAGATGACACTGCTCTTGTTGCTGCTACTAAAAAGAAAGCTCAAAATGCTTTACTGGTTCAAAAGCTTATGGTAGAAGAAGAGGCAGCTGAAGATGATGAGGGTAGTGGTACTGAGTCTGAGAAAATTAGTGGTGATGATGATGATGTTGAAGGGTTTGCTGAAGGGATGGCTTTGCTGGCTAAGTAGTTCAAAAGGTTCAATCGTAGTAGGACCAGTAAGATATACAAAGTTAGCAAGCTAGAAACCAAGTGCTAACTATGTGAGTAAGTCAGTTAAGGGCCAGTGTTACAACTGTAGGAAGGTAGGTCACTTTGCATCTGAATGCATGTCCAGAAAACCTTCAACACATGCTAACTCTTTGTCAAAAGCTGATAAGTACAAAAATAAGTACAAAGCTATGATGGCCTATATGAAGGAGAACTCAAAGATTGAGAAGAAGGAGAAAAAACCAGAAAAGGTTCTATTTACTGAATATCATGATTGGAATGAGACCAGCTCATCTTCATCTTCAGATAGTGAAACTGATGAGGATTGTGCTGGTTATACTTCTGGTAAAAAGCTGTGTTTGATGGCCCGAGAGGTTGAGGAGTTTGATGAGGAAGAAAGTGGTAGTACATTTTTGGCTGATATGAGGGAAGCTGATCTGAAAAAGGATTCACCTCAATGGAAATCTAAAATGTTGTATAAGGTTGAAAACTTTCGAACTTATACTGATAATGAAAAAGCTGAAATGTTTGACTAACTGAGAATTGACTTATGTAGAGGCAGCAAACGTGAAGATGTTTTCAAAACTAAGATCAAATCTTTAAATGGAAAACTTAAAGGAAAATTTGATGAAATTCAAACCTTAACTGGTGAAATTCCAAACTTGAAAAACAAAATTATGCTTTAAAATTTCTTCACTCAGATGCAGCAGTAGTCAAGAACCAGCTAAATGACCTTCACATGGTTATATCCTCTTGTTGTACATCTGCTCAATGCACAACAAAGTGCATAAATGAGCATGTGCCTGCCCAGGTTGAGGCTTTCTTTGCTGGTGACTATGATGCTGCTGCTACCCACGCAGAAGTTGCTTTCATGGAGCCTGTACTTGAAACTGATCCTGAAGCTATCTTGCCAAATACCTTTGCTAAGATAGCTAAGGATAAAAAGGTCTTAACAAATAAGTTTACAGTAACCCCACCACCTACCATGAAAGAGATCTTAGAGGATGAAGTTAGAGTAAGAGAAGCCAGTACCTCAAATGATGAGACTACTGACCCCTCAAACATCTACTACATGACTCCAAAAGAAAGACAAATCAAATGGGAAATCACTCAAAATAATTGAAGAAATTCAAAATCAGTTAATTCCCCATCGTAAAAAAATTCCACAATTGCCGAGCCAACTGATGAGAATCATACTCGTCAAATTGTAGCTACAGACAAACCAGTAAAACTCAATGCTGGTAAGTTTAAGGTAGCTGTGAAGATTCATACTTGTGACGACCCGGAAATTTCCGACCAAATTTAAAACTTAATCTTTATATGATTTAGACAAGATAAGCAAAGTCTGTAATATTTATTCTCAAAATTTTTGAACTAATGTTATATATTTAGTTAACCTTTGACTATTGACCGACGATTCACGAACATCTATTTGTAAATTTATATATATATATACATATATATATATATATATATATATATATATATATATATATATATATATATATATATATATATATATATATATATATATATATATGTATATATATATATATGTATATATATATATATATGTATATATATATATATATAGTGGACCAATCCATGGATAAGCACTAAATGGGGTACAAACTGGATAAGTAAAATTTCAAAATTTTATTTTAAAAAAAAAATGATCCTTTAATATGCAAATAGAAGAAAACGAAAAAATTTTAAATTTTTTTTTTAACAAAATCATTCGAAAATCGATGATGAATGGTAAACATCGATGATGAATGGTAAAAATTGATGATGAATGGTAAAATTAACCATTCATCTGGTTAATTTATCATTCTTTTTGTTCGCGATGAATGATAAAATTAATCAATGCTAAAAAAAACCAGAATGGTTAATTTAACCATTCATCTGGTTTTTTTTACCATTGATTAATTTTATCATTCATCGTAAACAAGATGAATGATAAATTAACCCGATGAATGGTTAATTTTACCATTCATCATCGATTTTTGAAAGATTTTGAACTTTTTTTTTATGAAAAAAATTGATTAGAGGTGCATTTTAATGCAGATTTATGAATGTAAAAAAAATTCAAAATTTTTTATTTTATTTTGCCTATCCCGTTTATACTCCTTTTAAGCTTATCCATGGATCGTGCCCCTATATATATATATATATATATATATATATATATATATATATATATATATATATATATATATATATATATATATATATATATATATATATATATATAAATAATAAGTTGGAATATTAATATTTAAAATTAATTATAAATAACTTGCAATGTGTATTTAAAAACTGATTTATGTATATTAAATAAAGATATATACATATATATAATTTTAAGTTATTTAGTAAATGGAGACAAGAAGAAGGCGATCCTTTCAACCCACCAAATTGCCCTATTGGCAAAGAACCTGAAGCACTTACCGGTGAATAAGTCCGAAACACCATTTTCTCTCTCATTTCCAGAGTATCTCGCCACGATTACATATTATCTAAACTTCTAGAACTAATTCATCCGCTCGTTCCAATCGCCAATCATCCCGGTGTAATAGAAGAAGTCAACGAGCTTCGCGCTCGAGTATTGGCTTTGGAGAATATGATGCAGAACTTACAAGTATCACAAGCCCCACAACCACCAACTGCACCACCAGCATCAACACCAACAGTACCATTACCACCACTAACAACATCCACACCGCAAGCCTCAACATCTCAATCTGTCTCGCGAGCATCAACGTCATACACCCTGTAGATACGAAGGTATACCAACAACAACAAACGATGAAGTATTGATTCATAACTTCATCGAAGAAATATTCTACGGTGATTATGTAATCTCTAAAGTTTTAGAGATTATTTATTCTAATCATAACCGTAAATCAAGATAAGTGGATGGATAAAGATAATAGAAGGTAGAATAGAAACTCTGACAAGAATGGTGCGTGCGTTACAAGATAGACTTGTTATACAAGCAGCACCAGCACCAGCAGTACCGACAGCATCACCAGCACCAGCCGCATCTACAACATCACAAGTTCAGCCAGTTCCATAATCACCAACATCATCACAAATCAACAACGCGTATATTGTATCAACGAGTTATGAAGTATTAACTCATTTCCCCTAAAGAAATTATATGAATATTTTATATACATATGAATTTTGAAATAAAAATAAATCTTTTCGTACTAAGCTATTACGTGTGAATCTTAACTACTCGGTTAGTTCATGTTATTAATATGCTATGATGTACATCCTTCGTTAATGACTTAACAATCGTTAACTATAATCTCTACTTCGACTTAATAGATTCCATTTCATAATAAATAAAGTGTATTATTCAAATACATGTTTGATTTTACAGTTTCATTTTCGATGTACTTGAAACTTTTCAGAAAATATCATTCGTACCTTGCGAAGTTAGCAAGAGTTCCATGAGCACCAACAGGATTCACTGAGGAAATATCAATAAAACTAAATAACGAAGTATTGATTACATTAGTGAAATACTCCGCGAAGATTATGAAATCTTTAATGTTTTAGAGATTATTCATTTCTAACCCAGCCTAAAATCAAATGAGCTTAATATGATATTAACTCATTAAATCTGTATTACATCTGAAGAAAAAATATACATACATATATTTTCATAAAGACTGTAATAAAATTCTCTGGTACAAAATATTACTTGTGAAACTTTTAACGGGTAGGTAATACCCGAAAGATATATAAATTCACAATTAATATATTACATTCTTCGATTCTGATTCAACAAATCATCAACTATACTCACTACTTTCACAACGATATACATTCTTTCCTAGAAATCAAAACAACCATTCACATCCAAATTTGATTACATATTCTGATTTTGAAAAATCAGAATCCAAGCCAAGATTTAACAAAAAACATCACTCTTAGATTCCTACATCTTTCAAAGCTATACTTTGACTTCAAAACTATGCTAGAACGTCACTTCTATTCATAAAACCCAGAAAAATATTTGTATCATTCAAAATTCTAGAACATCATATGTATCTTGACAATTACAATATTCATTCAAACCCTTCAAACTCTTGAAAACACCTCGGATTGATAACCGACGATTCGGTTATGATAACTTTGAATGCTGATGAAGCAACAAAAATTGTAAATGGTCTTAATGGCCAAACGTTTGATGATAAAGAGTGGTGTGTTGAAAAAGCTCAGATTTGGAACTAAAAAACAGATTGAGCAAACTATGAAGGAGACTGTTGACAAATCACAAAGACTAAATCTGCCTTCAAAGAATCCAAATGATTCAGTAGCTGCTGAATTTATTAACGAATACCTTGCTCCTGACTCTAAACCTTTACGGACAAATCTTCTTTATCGTCCTTCGATATTAGAAATTTTAAGATATCATCGTATCTTTCATTATAAATATCCTCGATATTTTCATAACTATTCTTATCTGGAATTATTTATCTCCTCGTGATATTAGTGTTACATCAGAAAGAAAACTGTTTTAGTTTCTAAATTCTGAAAAATTTGAACTTAAATTATGTATGTTATTGAAGTAGTGTTGGGAACTGAAGCATGAGTTAGTATAATATAATGACACTTAATCAACGCGGTTATATTACAGTAAATCATGCTGAGTTTATAATGGAACATGATAAAGGTTCACAGATCATACCCTCATCATGAACCATGTTACATAACTCTTTCATTCTATTTAACCTCTAAAATATCAAGAAACTATTTTTCTTGATGATTCGGTCTTTTTTGGATATTCTGGTAATTTGACAAATCAAATCGTGCTATTACCTTTCCTTTCTACTTTGAATATTATGATCATTCGAAACTCCATACCTACGAATTGTGGACCATTATTCGCTTGACTTGAAGTCGGGAAGGAAAAAAAAAGCATGGAACTCCTAAATATAAGGGAAAAATATAAAGCCTGACAACAACACATAAATTACAAACCGTGTATATCAATACGTATTGCAACGTAAAGACACGAGAGAATTAAAAACATTATAACCCCAAGGTAATAGTAGAAGAAAATAATTTCCTCTGGTGGCAGATGAAAAAGAAGAATGAAGGATACGATAGCCAGGAAAATATCAAGAATCAGGACTGGATTTAACATTTTCTCAACCTATTGGGAGGTATGAAATGAGGAAGAAGATGTAGGAGTAATGAAAATAATGGAACGGAAGAGGTTGATTTATAGCGAAATATCATACATAGCAATCGAGGCAGATTACCGCAATTAATCAAAGAGGATCATAATTTCCTTAATTACCGGAGAATCAAATCTTTTATAGATTTCAAGGATTATCTTTATATTCCTTGAAATCTAGAAATCCACCGTGACTACGTCAAAAGTTAAATCTTTATCTAAACCTTTTGTGACAGCTTCACTCGTACGCTTCACATAATCGAATCATTTTATGTATATTAGTCAATAATGATGAAACTCTATTCATCAACTCGTATTCGTCATGAAAACATTTTTATTGTTAGCCATGACAATCTCTATCAAATTTCGAGACGAAATTTCTTTAACGGGTAGGTACTGTGACGAACCGAAAATTTTCGACCAAATTTAAAACTTAATCTTTATATGATTTCGACAAGATAAGCAAAGTCTGTAATATTTATTCTCCAAATTTTTGAACTAATGTTATATATTCAGTTAACCTTTGACTATTGACCGACGATTCACGAACATCTATTTGTAAATATATATATATATATATATATATATATATATATATATATATATATATTTAAATACAATAAGTTGGAATATTAATTATTAAAATTAATTATAAATAACTTGCAATGTGTATTTAAAAACTGATTTATGTATATTAAATAAAGATATATACATATATATATAATTTCAAGTTATTTAGTAAATGATAGTAACATTCGTTTATTGATTCGATTGATATTTAGATAAGTTAACTAAAACGTTTAAGATGAATAAGTAAAACACTAATTTGCTACAGTATTTTTGAATTGCTACAATACTCGAAAAGCTACAGTGTTTTCGAAAACCACTATTTGCTACAGTAAAACACTATTTCAAAATGAAAATGTAAGTATATTTTACAAATGTTATAAAATATAATATTAACTTAGATATAAAACGTTTTGATTTAAAATAATATTATTATATATTAAGACGTTAATTTATAGACGTAAATGACCAATACACTCGAACGTACAAGATACACTTCGGGTAATATAGTTATTGGTATTGGTAATGTAAGTCTATATTTTGACAAAGGTACACGTCGCGAAACGTAAAGTACAAGTTATTAAAGCGTACAAAGTAACGTTCGAAAATCCAGAACCGGGACATAAGTCAAGTGACAACGTACAAGTAATCGGAACTAAAATTACAAGTCACCTATACACGAGAATATAATATAATATATATATATAATTAATATAAATTATATATATTATATATATATTTAAATATTATGTCGACAAACAAAAAGACAAGGCAAAATGAGCTGGATCAGGCAGCCATGCGATCGCATGGCAAATACACTACAAACCCATGCGATCGCACGGGCTACAGTTTTTGGAAAAGTACTATAAATAGACACGATTTCTGCTCGACTCAACCTACACCTTCATTTTTCTTCTTTCTCCTGTAAGAGTAATATATATATTTATATTATTATTATATTATTATTATTATTATTATTATTATTATTATTATTATTATTATTATTATTATTATTATTATTATTATTATTATTATTATTATTATTATTATTAAGATTAATATTATTATTAATCTTATAGTTAGGAGTATTATTATTAGTATTATTATACATAAAATATTACGAGGAGGTTATGCATAAATGATTTCAAAACAAGCTTTTCGAGCGGGATAGAGTTAAGGAAATTATGGGTTATTGTTAAGGAAATTATGGGTTATTGCTAAGGAGGTTATAGGTTATGATCATGAGTCAAAGATCAACCTAGCGTTTATCATTTTTGTTGCGTCTACGTACTTTCCTGCAATATTGAATCACAATATTGATACGTGAGCATTCATATCTTATCTTTTATATATTAATAGGGTATCCATGTCTAGTGCTCGAGTATATATGTTTATGCATGCTTTTATGCTAAATGTCATCGTTAAATAGTTTTATGATAAATCACGAATTTGATACATACTCTACTGATATAAAGTGTATGATATGCATGTCGTTGGAAAGCTATCGAAAAATTAATAACTTTTCATTTAGAAATCGCGTGATTTCGATGAACGGATTAAAAGATATGGTCAACTGAATTATGTTTGACGTTAATTGAAATTGTGTTTGAAACTACAAATTAATATTTAAACAACTTGTCTATGAGATTGATAAATTGGATTTTTAGATATTACTAATCGAGTAAATGAATTTCTATATAAGGCACGTCTCGTTTTGTTGAACAATTATCAAAGTTGATTGTCTTATCATGTTTTAAAACTTTATAAACAATATAATCTGATTTTTAAAGTATTGGAAAACTATGTGAAATAATAAAATATTTTCGATTGCCATGATAATTCAAATATAATATAGCTCCTGAAATAAATAATATTTTGAGTTTGATAAACTATAAATTCGTTCAATTATCAAGACTTATACGATGTTAATATAATAAACATGTATAGATTTAAATATCATATTGGGTCAGGTTGACTTTGATATGACTTTTGTTAACTTTTGCATATCGGACTCGAGCATTAGGATTGTGATACACTATGACCTAACCTAGCTTGTTAGACATGTATTGACCAACATATGTTCTCTAGGTTGAGATCTACAGTTATTTTGCATTTCGAGTTTCGGTCACATTTCGGTGAATGACCTTATGTGCTGCTAAGGTGAGTTTATAGATACCTTTTTAATTGCTTTTGCAATCTATATTTTTTGGGCTGAGAATACATGCACTTTATTTTAAACACAATGGATACAAGTACATACTTAATTCTACACCGAGTTTGAATCGAAAATCCCTTAGCTTTGGTAACTAGTAACTGCCGGTTATAAGAACTGGTCGGTGCGAGTAGTTATATATGGATCCATAGGGCTTGACATCCCCGTCTGTTCCAGGTATAGAAACCCTAGCCTGAACTATAAAACAGACGTATGCTATTTGAGTTTAGTACACGTTGGATTGCGTGTATTTTACATGTTGGTTGCATGTATGTTAAAACAGGGGTACTTATTATAACATTAAAGTTTAGTTACCAGGGTGCTCAATTTCGTAGAATATTTTGATAAACTTTTCTGGATGAAACAACTGAAATCTTGTGATCCACCTTTATATAAATATTTTGCGCAATATTAAAACTATGAACTCACCAACCTTTGTGTTGACACTTTTAAGCATGTTTATTCTCAGGTTCCTAGAAGTCTTCCGTTGTTTGCTTATACGTTATACAAGCTATGTGCATGGATTCATACATGCTTTATTCAAGAAAACTTTGTATTCACAAAATCATCACCATGTATCTTATTAGACTGTATTGTCAACAGATGTATTGTTAAAAACTAGTATATACGGTGATTGTCTATACGTAGAAATCATCAGATGTCGAAAACCTTGGATTTATATATTCATTTCTGGTGTGCCCTTTTCAAAAGAATGCAATGTTTACAAAACGTATAATATAGAGGTCAAAACCTCACTATGAAATCAATGAATGATGTATTCGTCCAAATGGATTTGGACGGGCCATCACAATACTGCTCAACCAGTATCAACAGACAAACCAGTAACTTCCCACACTGGTAAGTCAAAAGATAAAGGCAAGGAAGTATACCATGACTATGGTAATGGTTTCAAGCAGAAATCTACCCATAAGGGAAAAGCTAAAGTGGACCAAATTATGGAATCATGTGCTAGGTTATCTATCACTGAGATAATAACTGTCAAGCTGGACCAGATCATAAAGGCTATCTCTAAAAGTCAGCCACAATACCATACACCCAGAAGATTCGTGTACGACCAGCCACCAAAACCAAAAGTGAGAATATGCTACAAATGTGGCAGCAAAGCTCACCTATCCAACCAGTGTACTCAAACCCTGATCACCTCTGCTATCGCCTCTACTAGCAGCCCAGTAGAAAGAAAGAGATCATCAAATATGACCCTTCCAGAACCTATCCTCGGATGGGTTCCCAAAAAGAACTAATCTCTAAGTTATTGTGCAGGGCATTCGAAACAAGAAAATCTGGTATCTTGATAGTGGTTGTTCGAGACATATGACCGAATGTAAGTCCCTACTAATGGATTATCAGGAAAAATATGGTCCAGTTGTTTTATATGGAGATAATTTGTTGGGTTACACAAACGATTTTGGTACTTTAACAAATGAGAATGTTACATTCACAAATGTGGAATATTTCACTGGGCTTAAACATAATTTACTCAGCATAAGCCAACTGACAAATTTAAGGAAGATAGTTCAATTCAGAAGGAAAATTGGCACTATTTTTGACAAGACATGGAAGCCACTGCAGACTGCAAAAAGACACGAGAACATATATCAAATTGACATGAACACAACAGTCACAACAACTGATACTTGTTTTTAATGAAAGTTAGTAGACAACCTCAAGTGGTTATGGCACAAGAGACTCTTACACCTCAACTTTAAAGATATTCATAAACTCTGAAGCAAAAGTTTAGTGTCTGGACTACCCACTATGTCTTATGTGAAGGACAGATTGTGTCTTAGTTGTGAAAAGGGAAAGCAATACCATGCTTCATTCAAGTCAAAGCAAATTTCATCTGTTAAGAAACCATTTCACTTACTTCATATGGATCTCTTTGTTCTTGTCAATGTTGGCAGATGTAGTGGGAAGATGTATATAATGGTTATTGTTGATGAGTAATCCAGATACACTTGGGTATTCTTTTTGAAGCAATTGAGTGAAGCTGATGATGAAATTATTAAGTTAATTAAAAGAATGGAGTTATTGAATGGGCAACTGGTGAAGCAACTAAGAAGTGATCATGGTACAGAATTTAGAAATGTAACACTTGAAGAATTCTATGCTGAAAAAGGAATTTCACAAAACTTTTCTGCTGTGAGGACACCTTAACAAAATGGTGTTGCAGAAAGAAGAAACATAACTCTCATTGAGCAGCAAGATCTATGTTAGCTGAGTTTGGGTTGAAGAATTCATACTGGGCCGAAGCTGTAAATACTGCCTGTTTTACAAAGAATAGATCTTTAATAATGAAAAGACATCAGAAAACTGCTTATGAAGTTCTCAAAGGAAGAAGAGCCTCAATTTCATTTCTTCATATATTGGCACTCCTTGTTTCATACTGAATAATAGGGACCAGCTTAGCAAGTTTGATGCTAAAGCTATTGAAGGAATATTTCTTGGATATTCCAACATGTCAAAGGCATATATGGTCTACAAGTAAAGAAGGAGATGTTTTGAATAATCAATCAATGTTAGATTTGATGAAACTACCCCAACCTTATCTTCAGGTTAAGAAGATGAGGAGTTAATTTTGAAGAGCCTACTCAGCAAGCTCTAAATGAAGAAGAAGAACCAGCAGAAGTTCCTTCATCAATCCATGTTATTGGGTTCTCTGAAGATGAGATGGACTATTCTGTCACATCTATGTCTAAACCAGTTAGACCTACTGGCTGTACTGAAGTTCAATAAATTTAGTATAGGTCCCCTAGTTCTGAAGGATCACAGTTTGGTACTGGTTCCACTGATGAAGTACAACAGTCTCATACTAATATACATACGAATGGTCAACTGTTGATCATGATGATGTGTGTTCAACTACATGCTCACCTGTTCATAACACTAGATGGACAAAGGAGCATCTAACTGAACAGGTTATTAGGAATCTAGCTAGTGGAGTTAAAACAAGAAGGCATGCAACCGGTAATTTTTGTATACATGTGAATTTTGTGTCTACCATTGAACCTACATGTCCGGAAGAAGCATTGAAAGATCCTAGTTGGGCAGGAGCTATGCAAGATGAGCGTTCTCTGTTTGATAGGAATAAAGTATGGAAATTGGTACTCAAACCTGATGATGATGAGAAGAAAATCATTGGTACTAAGTGGGTTTTTAAGAACAAGATGGATGAAGATGGGATTGTGATAAAAAAAAAAGCTAGACTGGTAGCTCAAGGGTTTAGGCAAGAAGAAGACTTGGATTATGAAAAGACATATGCACCAATAGCAAGGATGGAAGCAATCAGAATATTTTTAGCTTTTGCTGCTCATATGAACTTTAAAGTGTTCAAGGTGGATGTCAAAACTGCATTTCTTAATGGGAAGCTGCAAAAAGAAGTCTATGTCAAAACTGCATTTCTTAATGGGAAGCTGCTCATATGAACTTTAAAGTGTTCCAGGTGGATGTTTAAACCATTTCTATAAATTAGACTAAGCTCTTTATGGCCTGAAACAGGCACCTAGAGCATGGTATGAGACACTTCATGTGTATCTCACTGGTTTAGACTTTAAAGTTGGAACAATTCATGCCACTCTATTCTCAAAGGAGATAGATGGTGATCTCTTGTGTACCACCCTGATTTTTTTTAATCACAGCGGAAGTACATTTAGTTACTAAAATAACCTTGGTTAATACTTATAAACCATAGTTAACAAATCAACTTAGTTACTGTTATTACAATATTCCAAAACATCGATGTTACGTGAAAACATTATTAAAATTGAAAAATCAGAGTTAATCACATAGTCAAACATGTCTTCAAACCCATCCGCAACACCCATCCTAAACAGCAGTACCTAAACCTACAAGGGTGGAAATGTGGGGGAATTAGCACAACTGCTAAGTGAATGGATACTATCTAACAGATCAAGCATAAGCAACTAAACATCCAAAGGTCACAGATATGCTAACGTCCTGAACTAGCATATAACAACAACTGACAATATGAGGATCGGCAGCTTGTACGAGCACACAACTTAGTTGATCAAGCTACAGTCTACCGATAGTCCGCTTTACTGACTCCACTGCATAACCGTCCAGACGCAACACATGCGTCCTTCTATGCTATACTGAACAATCAGTAACACCATGACTCGACCAGGCTACCACAGTTGACCTCACATCAACCCTACCTTGTCACCTCGGTGGGTTCCCAACCTAGCCGCCTCGGTTGGTGTCTAACTAACAGTGCGCACATAATATCACAGATATTCAGTCATGCAATCATCCTAACTAGCATGGCAAAATCTAACTACACATGGTATTCATACTGAACATAAACATAAGAGTAAAGAGTCTGGACAAGTAGCGTGTCAGCTACTTAATACTCAATCCGGAGATAGACCCACTCACCGAATACCAGCAATAAGCTCAGATAATCTATCACTGAGCGGCTTCCTTATCCTTATCACCTGAACATAAGGCAAATCAAGTTAGTTTCTGTCTGTTAACACAAAACAGCACAGTACAGAAAATCAGTCACAAAAAGCGCCGCTAAAAGTCCACCTAACACTTATGCATTTTTAGAATTTACATCCTGATAATCATAAGTCACACGGACAGTATAACGGCTAGGAAACAGTTAACTTAAACAACAAATACTGATCTGATCTGCATCTGTACGGTTGCACATGCATCCGTACAGTTGCATTATACATCCGTACGGTTGCACACATACTGCCCGGTTGCACCAACACCACTGCATCCGTACGGTTGCACATGCACCTGTACGGTTGCACCATGTACCCGTGCGGTTGCAAGCTGTAACCGTACGGTTGTGTTTATCGAGCAGCAGCAGCAGAAATGACGGGTTTTCAAACCAAAATAACTCAATCTCGTTTCCAGACATGTTTTTGACCCAAAATTCTCAAACAACATGTTAAAAAAACATTTAGGGACTCAAACCCTCTAGTTTTAAGAATCAATAACATCAATTTGGCTAAATTTGACTCAAAATCCACTTTTGACAAAACTTAACTTAAAACCACACAAATCTAGCAATTTAGAACTGAAAAATCAGACGTTGTTACCTTGAAATGATCACGAAATCAGTAGTAACAATCTTAATAACACAATTTTAATCAAAAAACAAGATTGAGAAATTAGGGTTTCAAGTAGGAGAGAAAGTACGTACGGAGTGTGTTTAGGAAGATTCAAGAAAATGAGAGAAATGGCTGAACTCTTGCTTATATATTTATGTTAAATACCATACCCCATCACACACGGGTATTTACCAGTTATCTGATAACTTTCCTACTTAATTTGACTGCCCTAACGGCGTCCAAATTAAATAAACGAACCTATTTTGTGACCCTTGTCACAAGCTGGTCCTAACCAAATAATAAAATAACAATAAATATTATATTAAAATAAAAGCATAATTAACCACACCATTATGCCTAAGGTCAAAATAGTCATCTTACGTCTAGGCCCGATTTGAGGATGTTACATCTTGCTGGTACAAAAATATGTGGATGATATTATTTGTGGTTCTAAAAATGAAAAAACATTGTCAAGAATTTTCAAAACTTATGACAAAAACATATCAAATGAGTTTACAAAGAGATTTTCTTGGTTTACAAATCAAACAACTTGATGATAAAATTTTTATAAGTCAAGATAAATATATCAATGATATGTTAAAAAAAAATTTGGTCTGACCTATTTAAAATACATAGGGACTCGAATGGTAGCATCGATTAAAATAGATGTTGATTCCAATGATGAACCAATCATATCACTGAATATAAAGGTATAATTGGGTCCACACTTTATCTTACAGCTATCAGAACAGATATTATGTTTGCCACATGTCTTTGTGCCTGATATCAAGCTGATGCTAAAGAGTCACACCTGCTTTTAGTGAAAAGGATATTTAGGTATTCTAAAGGGTACTCCCAAACGTGGTCTCTGGTATCCCAAAGACCAGGATTTTGAACTAATTGGGTACTAAGATGCAAACTTTGCAGGTTATAAAATAGACATGAAAAATACTACTGGTGGTTGCCAGTTACTGGGAGGTAGGCTAGTCAGCTAAACCAGCAAAAGGCAAAATACTGTGTCCACATCTACTGCTAAAGCAGAATACGTTTCTGCTGGTAGTTGTACTGCTCAAGTGATATGAATGCAAAGCCAGCTGAAGGACTATGGTGTTAATGTTACAAAGACTTCAATGTACTGTGATAACACCAGTTCCATTGCCATTACCAATAATCATGTGATGCACTCAAGGACAAAGCACATTGATGTTCGATACCACTTCATAAGGGATCATGTTCGAAAAGGAAATGTGGAGTTGCATTTCATATCAACTGATCAATAGCTAGCAGATCTATTCACAAATCCCTTAGATGAGAAACATTTTACCTATCTCATCTCTGAGCTGGGTATGCTGAAACTTTAAAATAAAAGACAACTTTGTTGTTGTGCTGGTTCAATAACATATAAGGCAAACCAGTATGACATACTTTTCTGTCTACTGCCTGTATGTAGACCACCCAGCATGACAATGTCTTTTAATTGGTCAAAGTTTGTAAAAAGAAGTAATAAATAGCTCACAAAATTAAAAAGATACCCCTTAAATGTACCTCATTTAATTCCAATGATTTAAATTAAATTCACGACATATTAAATGTAACAAAAGAATTTTGTACTTATTACAAAAATTATCTTGTGGCTTTTAATTTCTTAAATTTGAATTAAAATCTACTGCATTTAATGCCTAATGGGAGTCATGAGTGTCCAAGCCAGTTAAACGTCATATCAATAGTCTGCTACACCTCAAAAACGTGCCAGACTGTCACATCTATCCATGTGCCTGCAGACGACAGTTGCATTTTTCTCAATCCTGCACTTTTTCAGCCAATCCATATGGTTAAATAAGGTGATTCACTTCCTATTTAACCCTTCGGTTATTCAACATTCAAAATTCCTATTTTTCTCTTAAATCTCAAAATCTTCAAATCTTCAAACATTCATCTTCGTCGACAACAATGGTAGAAAAACAATAACAACAACCCATCCAGCACCAACTAGAGGAGCAACAACAACCACAGCTACAACAGTACAATGAACCACAATAGCTGCACGATGAACCACAACAGCAGTAAGAGGAACCCCAACCACAAGCACTATTTTCTCTTCACCCAAATCTGATCAAGGTTGAACATGCACCTACTCATGATCATATTTGCCTATCAAGAGGCAATTCTGCTCACACCTTGTCGATTCCAAAATCAAAGGCAAATTTGGGCAATGAAACCTTTATCGAGTACTTGAGGCACTCACCAATTGCTAGATCTATTCTAGGTGTTCCTTCTCGATTCTACCCTACCTGTCGTGGCAGGATTTTGTTACACGACAACGATTGCCACCACACTAAGCGTGTTCCATGCATTTGAGGCATAGTGACTGAAACCCTAGCCTGTTCTATCACTGTAGAAGCTATTCATCAGGCTCTTCAACTGACTTGTAGGACTGTTCCTTGATTCTTTAACAAGTGATGATTATAGGAGGGAGGTATTGGAGTTCATTAACTATGAAGGTGGAGTTACTGGCCACAGTCCTTTGAGGAAGAACATGCCACCTATGTGGAACTACTTCTTTGGTGTACTGACTCAGTGTATGAGTCAAAAATCTGGTAGTTTTGACCAGTGCTCTTAACTTGAGCTGAAAATTGGTCATGGGTTGATCTTCAACAGAAACATTGATTATCCTGCTGAAACATGAGGTTAAGGGAAATGGTGGTTACACAATCAAGAAGTGAATTAATCCCCTTCCCAAGATTTTGAAGTCTTGTATTTGAAAATGATCTTGGTGATGTCTATGGGAGCATCACTGATCCAGCTATTGACCTGAAACCAAAACAAAGGGGGATGCCAAAAGAAGCACCAGCTACTCCTCATACTGGTAGTAATGCTCCAGTGCCTAGCTGCAAAGGGTAGAACAATCCTTTCGACTGCCTCTGGTCATGCACGAGCTGAGGGGGAACATGGTGCGTCTCTAGTCCAATTAGCAGCAATTTCTAACATAATTAAAAATCTTTTATCTACTGACACAATTGTTAAAAGTGGAGTTAAAGGTACACCCTTTGCTCCTAAGCTGACTGGTTTTAAAACTAGTGTTAAGAGGAATAGCAACCCATATTCCTCTAACCAGGCACTTCCCCATCTTTAAAAAACATACGTTAAGAAATATCCTCTGATGACAGTACAACTAGCAGAGAACATACTTGACCCCCAACGCAGACTTGAGTTGGGTCCTCATCGTGTTGATCTAGCTCATGCTACTGCACAGCCTAGTTACAACTTGGATCATGATGAGAGTCACAATAATTTATCTAAAATAGATAAAACTCTTACACAATCTAAGTCAACATGTGTTGCCAATGAGTAAGCAGAGTCACGGCTGCACTTACAGACACCACACTCTGTCTCATTCGAAGGGCTGAGTAAAACACCAGTTTGTCCCCAGAGACCAACATCAGATACAATTGTTGAGTCAAATTTATTTGGTTCTACATTTGCTAACATAAAATGTTCCCATGTTGCAGATGTTAAAATTGTAGAGGGTAGCAAAGCTGATGTGATTATAGAGACTGCCTCTGCTGGTACTGGTGAGAATGTTGTTGGTGCTGGTCTAACTAATTCTATTCCTGATGAGGAGATGGCCCCTACTGATAATGTAGTCATTCTTCCTGTTGTTTCCATTACTGATGACCAAAGTACTACTGATGATGTAGTTGTTGATGTGGTCATTGATACAAGTATTGCTTGTGGTAACCTGGATGCTGATGCTATTATTGCCAGGCATTTCCTTTCTGTGAATGCTGATGGTGATATTATTGTTTCTGATGAAGCACCAGATACTGAGTCTAAGGGTGATAATGAGTCCAAGGGTGTTGATAATCAACCAATTGCTGCTGATATTCTTGACTCTACTGATATGGTCTTTGAAATCATTCCTCCAAATGCAGCTGGCAATGTGGTTATTTCTAATGAGGCCCCTGATGCTGGTGCCCAGGGTGAAAATGTGGATACTGGTAGTGACACTGCTGCTAAAGCTGAAACTTCCAAGGGTGTTGATACTGAAAAGAGGCCTACAATTCCAGATCCAGATGAGATTGTTCCCAAGTTTTTTTACAAGGGAGTGACCATTGCTTCAAAAATTTCTATCCTTATTGATCAGCTAACCATTAATCCCTAAAGTGCTCTAGTTGCAGCCAGCAAACTACTTATTGAGGAGTTGGTAGAACTGCTTTAACAACGGGATGCAAGAGCTAGAGTAGAAGTGTTTGAAAGGCTCGCCACATTTGAAAATATTAATGAGCAGACATACTTTCACTATTTTGGTATGCCTGATGCTCCTTCCCTATGGCCTGGTCATTGGAGGCCTCTCACGTTTCAGCTTGATCATAATACTGGTAAGGTTACTATACATGATGTTACTGATTCGCCAGTACCTTCCGAATCATCAGCTTCTTCCTTATCATCTTCTTCTGATGGTGATGCTGACCAAGGTACTGGTAAGGATGAGCCATTAGTTCCTGATAATACTACTGGCTCCAAAGACAAACCAGTGGATCTTGATACTGATGATGCTGATTCTCTTGATAAGGATACTAGTGGTTATAATCCTTCGAGTGAAGCTAAAAATGATTGTAATCATGGTGATGACTCTGATGATGATGACCTTCCACCTCTACTACCCCATATTGTTATTGCAAGTCAAGCTGTTACTACTTCTACTGCACCACCAACAAGCAGCAGATTGGATGTTGCTGAGATGGAAGGGTTATATTCTCTTGTTATCTACAATACTATTTCTAGAATAACACCCTCTGTGCAAAAGACCATTAAGGACGCTTGTTGAGTCCCCAAAGTAATTAAGGATTTAATTATGAAAAAACAGCAGATTTGTAAACTAAAATGTTATGTGCAGCCAGCACAGGTTTGTTTATGTATAGACAGCAAATATTGTTGTGTCGAGTGTTTAGTATGCTGCCTGGTCTACCAGCACAAGGTAGATAGTACTCTTCAGTTAGCACCGGATGTGTGCTCAGCAAATCAAGAATATCAAGTGACTCAGCAAAGAAGAACCAGCATACCTGGTAAGCAGCTTACTACATAAGATGGCTATGCTCCATTACATAGTGGTTTCCTGAGTGTTCTACATCCATTGCACTATTCAACAGAAGTCGAAGACAAAGTTGAATAGAAAAGGACACGCGTCGGTGGCTGACAAGTGACCTTACAAGACCACGTGGGAATGCAGAAGTTTAACACATGTGCAGACATGTGTTATTCTTTGTCAATGCCCTGGGAACACAATATTCTATTTGTTTAATCTAATAGTGGTGCCAAACTGAATTGGCGTGTTCCTGCAAATAGCTATCAAAGTAGAAATAAGAGAGCACGCTCTCTGATATAGTTATCCCCACAAGTACACACATCCTATGTACCAGTGAATAACAATTACATGGTTAATAGGACTACTATAAATAAAAGTATTCATTATTGTAACAGCTAGTTGTGTGGGTTTTATTTGTTAAGATTCCAATCTTGTAAAAACTTTAGATAACCTCGATAGCTATAACTTAGGTATATCTGTATCAACCAACTATCATTCCACCAAGGATAGTTGTGATTCTTTGTGATTTATATCAATAAAGAATAACTGTTGAAAATTACCTTTGACTCTTAATTGTATTATTTGTTTGAATACTAAATTGTTTGAACTGTAAAGTTAATTTAAAAGAATTGTATTCACCCTCCCTCTACAATACTCCTGTTGTTAATCAAGGGACCAACAACACTATTGTCCATTCTGTTGGTAAATCACTGAGGATTGATGGTCGCCTCACCACCTCCAATATTGAAGCACAACTTCGTCAGACCAATGCATTTACTGACCTTGCAGTTGAGGAAATCAATAGACTCCATGATCAAGAAGATGAAATTAATCTACGCATCCTCTCTAATACTGAATACAATGCTCATCTTACCAAACTTCAAGAGGAACTGGATCTAGAAAGAACAAGGGTTCAGGTTCTGAATGAAGAAAATTGGGTGCTTGAGGAGAGGCTTGAAAATTATGAACAGCAGATGGCTAATATGGTTCATGTAGTAGCATATCTTAACCTTGCTGAGTCTCTACATAGAATGGATGAAATTCAATCAGATGTTCGAGCTAATGTTGACAGAATTGCCATGGGTGTAGCTCTTAATAAGGTCTGTACTGCTAATCTCTATCTTCAGTTCATGGTGTTGATCCAAAAGCTCACCTCTCTCCAGCTGATGCTGATTGGAATCATTTTACCTGGTCAAAAGCTGATTCTGATAGTGATCTTGAGGAAATTGTTCCCTAGCTCTACTTAAACCCTTGTTGATGACAAAAAGGGGGAGAAGAAAAGTAGAAAAGAAAACAATCTGAGGGGGAGCATGAGCTTGAAAAAGCTCCTAAGCAGCAAATGAGAGATGGTGATGGTGATGGTGATGGTGATGGAACTGATCAAGGAAATACTGGCCATAAGCTTATCAACGCTCATACTGAAGCAGGTGTAAGGGGTTCTGGTGAATCTCAACACAGCATGCTTGACACATCTGCTGATGATAGTAAGCCCAGTGATGAAGCTGTTATTACTACTGAGCTAGCTGAATATTTTATTGTCTCTCAATCCATTGAAAAGAAGTTGAAGAGAAAGATAGAGAGACATCTGAAGAGACATCAATAACTCAATGATGCTTTTAACTCTATATTTGAGGCTTATGCTGCAAAGAAGAAGAAGAAGAAGAAAATCAATTATCGCATAAGTCTCACTGTTGAACTATTAGATATTCATAACCAGATTCTTTGCATTAATCATCACAAAAAGGCTCAATGAAAAAGAGAGGCTAAGTTCATGGTTAAATATGACAAAAAGAAGGCTAAGCTGTATGCTGAGAGAGCTGAAAGGATAAGGAACATCACTGCTGAAGGACTTCAAAAGTACTTGCAGACTGATAAATCTAGAAAGGAGAAAACAGATGTATTCTTGTAATGGATAGCTGCAGGAATGAAAACCAGCAACTCGGCTTAACCAGCAATTCCAAAACAGCCAGCAACTCCATCACAACCAGCAGAAGTTATTCATCTTTATGATGATGAAGAGAAGCCAGTAGAGACAAATCATTCTGCTACTGATGAGGAGCAATCTATTTCCACTCCCCTTGATATCGGCTAAATAGTCACGTTTTCATCCCGGTATTAAGGCCCAAAAACAAGAAAGATTCAAAATTTGTCTACAAAATACCTACTTCGTCGGTTAGAATTGAAGAACAAGTAATTACGAAGGCGGTGCAAAAAGAATTAAGAGAATTGGAGCTAAAAGGAAGTTATGATCCAGGGAATCCAGCTATCCAGGTAAGCCAAACGGCCTGCCAAACAGCTTGCCTGGCTCACAAATGACCTGCCAAATGGCCAGGGCAAACGGCCCTTGCAAACGGCTTGGCTTGGCAAACGGCCCCTGCAAACGGCCTGCCAAACAGCCTGCCAGCCATTTGCAGGGAAAACTTAGCTTATTTAAAGGGTCTTTGTCATTCATTCCAACACATACTTCAATTCACTTATTTCTCTTGATTGTACAATATTAGTCATACTTTCAAGGTCTTCGACTCCGTGTGGGAAACCTAGTACCCAGAGAAGAACACCGAAGATTGTATTAGGAGCGGTCTGGAGTCTTGAAGTTGTCACTTTTGTATTTTGAACTCGTTTAATCTACTGGTACTTCTATCCCTTATCTTTATATAATGTCTTCTATCCTTATGTTCTGTGATATTGTTGCCATGATTAGCGAGTAGTTATCTTTAGTGTATGCTATGATGTAAGCAGTTATAATGCTGAAATAATGTTATGGTTTGTGTATGTCGTTGAAATGCTTTCCGATTATGCTTTAAACTCAATCACTTTTTCAACTAATAGAACGTAGTTATTGGCTCTGTTATTGGGAAGTCGCAAACCCCGATTAAGGGTACACTATCTGTGTCACCCCTTGGTAAGAAAAGTCTATCGAATTCAATGTTAGATCGACTGAGGCACACTGGTTGTAGTAAGTCTATCGAGCTTTGGATTCCGACTGAGGACTCTTTCGTAGTGAAATATCTGACTAGACCCTTAGTACATTGTCGGTCCCAGACCATGCTAGTGTAGTCACCAAGCATATAAGCTTCGTACGTACATGCTGAAGCACATCGGTTGTTGTAAGCTGCACCTCTACTAAGTAAGGCCATGGAACCCGATCAGTGTTGATTGGTACGATGCACCATAACGCGGTCTCAAGCATTGCACCCCGCTTGAGGGATTCTTAGTTAATTAAGGAACTGTTTATTTACACGCATAAAGGATTGGACCGTTAGGATAACCGAACTTGTTCATTGAAGTCAGCTTGACTTATCCATGGTGTTCTTTATTGTTAAACTCTTTTTAAGGGCCTAACTATCTTTTAAAACCAATCATTAATGAAAGCATTGAAACACATCACGTCTCTCAGATATGGTAAACCATGTATTCTATTATGCTTAAGAAAGTTTAGACCTTTGTGGAATGTTAGCACGTCACCCAACCAAGTCGCTCAATAGGATGAGCCGTCTGAACGTGTATTCCTGTAGTCAGACTGCACGGGCGTCGGGGGTAAGGGACGTTGCTGTCTATTTAGAATCTTAAAGCCTAGTGCAGTACCCAGTGATATGTTTTATGACAGGGGCGTTTAGGACCAGTGTAATGAATACAAGGCCTCTGCATATTCATGAGCCAGTATTCCATAATCTCGGCCAAGGAACTGATGAAATCATAGTATGCACTTACGTTAACCTTATCTGAGTTACAAATTTTATCGCATTTACTTTATCTGTCTTATAAATTAGAAAATCCCAAATATTAAGTAACCACTACTCCTTCATAACTATCTTAGGCTTAAATATAGGTTCGATTCTACTGATATCTCAAAAATACGACTCTAGGTCATACTTCCCTTACTCATACTCAGGAGTAGTACGATTTAGGCCCCGCTAAATACAAATTTAAAACAGTACCCCCTCTTGGTGGTTGATTCTAACGTGTTGCGACCTAATGACACCGCACAAATAAAACTGTTCATTTCGGCCATATCAAGAGGGAAGCTAGTTTTTGGCGCTGCTGCTTGGGAACTGGTATCAGACAATACTGCTATCTATCAAACTTATTCATAAGCATTTAGTGGTGTCTAAGAAAGACAATTATACACGGACTTGGTTGTTGGATTTTTCGAACAGTCTCCAATTATATTGGGACCAATAGGATCCTGCCTCTCCATAGTCAGCCTGGCCACTTGGTTTGTTGAATAGTTCGTGAGGAGCTCTATTATCGAAATACTAGGGAATCAGTAGCTAGAACCAAAAACATATTTAACCTTAGGATAGTTAGTTAAATTAGATTACCTTAGATTAAGACTACCTTAGATTATCTTAGCTTACCTTAGACTACTTTAGAAGTTTAGTTTATCTGTTTAAAATTAAAAACAAAAAGGCATACCCAGTGTATAACCCAAACCCGATCTAGGCCAGGGCCGTTGTTATTCGTACCGGATCTAGACGCAATAATCTCTAAAGCACGCAAGGAAGCACAAATTCAAAATCAAATGGCGTTACGCGTTACTTTAGCAGAAAATACCAAACCCTCGATTGAGGGTTGAGGAGGACCGATCAGATTTCCAGAGATTCAAGGACACTCGTTCGAGTTAAAACATCACATCATCCAGCTCATCCAGAATAGCTGTCAGTTTCATGGATTACGGAATGACGATCCTAATTCTCACCTTGATAAATTCATATCTCTTTCGAACTCCTACAAACAGCCAGGGATAGGACAAGATATAGTCCGACTATACTTGTTTCCCTATTCTCTCACTCATCAAGCTCAAACTTGGTTCGAAGGACTGGAAATGTGACGACCCGGAAATTTCTGACCAAATTTAAACTTAATCTTTATATGAATTCGACACGATAAGCAAAGTCTGTAATGTTGAGTCTCAAAATTTTAAAACTGTTTCAAATATTCAATTACCCTTCGACAGCTCTCAACGAATCACGAACCACTAATTGTAAATAGATACATATATATTTATAATATATGAATTTGAAATATAAATTAAAATATTATATGACGTAATTGTTAGAATTAATAATGTAAAATAAAATAATATATAATAACAATTATTTAAAATATAACTATATATGTAAATAATGTATAATGAATATATATATAGTTTTGAATTTATTTTGTAAGTAACAATAACGCTCAATTGTCATTCGATCGATAATAAGTAAGTTAAAATCAAACTTATATTATTTTAAAATAAACTGTGATTCGAAAATGAGTTTTACAAATTATAGACTTATTAAAAAATGTATTTAGGAACTATTTATTGAATTTTAAAACTTTTTATATTTTATTTGGGGTTGGGAGTGAATAATTAATGTAATTTTTATTTAATAGTTAAGGACCGAATTTCATACTATAATGACCAAAATAAATAAATATAGTTAATGTAAAAATTTAGGATTTTTCCAAAGAATTTTATCCGCCACTGAATATCATCGGAGTACAATATTCTGTCCGTAATAGACGACGGTTAACAATTCACACGTTTCTTATATCTAAGATATTTTTATTATTATTATAATATAATAATTGTAGCACTGAATGAAGACTCTTTTCTCATTTACATATACTATTTCCTTTTTCAATTCAACCCCACAATTGAAATTGTTGTCCGATGGCTTCACTGTACTACTAGTTATGATTTCTATTTGATTACTGTGCATTATTGTTTTCTTGTATTTTCATTTGATCATTCATAACAAACCATCTATCTAATCTCAATATATAAATATACATATACATACAACTGCAACTACAACTTAAAAATCCATTACCTTCTTGATTCTGTCGAACAAACCACCACTTTAGAGGACACCCACTTCTTCTTCTTCTTCTTCTTCTTCTTCTTCCTAAAACCACAAATTAACCATAACAATCATTTTGATCATCACCTTCGTGTGATATTTTTCTTTCTTATCCCGACAGCCGTAAGCAACCATCATTGCCACCATCACCGTGAGAAGTCACCACCACCTTCTAACTCCATAAACCCACCACCAGAGACTACACTACGATCACCCTACAACTGCCACCACCAACTGCCACCACCACACCAACACCACCATGAAAACCACCATCCAAACACCCTTGTTCCTGCCTGCTACTGTATGTACTGTTTCTGTTTAAGAAATCCAACCCAAAACGAACCACAATCCTCACCAACCATCGAGCACACCACTGTTACGTTGTTGCTGCTAGTTTGTATTATGTTTCTATTTTCTTTTTGAGCTGTTGCCTTTAGTGACCCGAACTTTTCCATGTTTATATATATATTAAATGAAATTGTTTTTTACATGATTAAGTGTTTCCAACATGTTAAGCAATCAAACTTGTTAAGACTTGATTAATTGAAATAGGTTTCATATAGACAATTGACCACCCAAGTTGACCGGTGATTCACGAACGTTAAAACTTGTAAAAATTATATGATGACATATATATGGTTATATATATATATTTAACATGATATTATGATAAGTAAACATATCATTAAGTATATTAACAATGAACTACATATGTAAAAACAAGACTACTAACTTAATGATTTTGAAACGAGACATATATGTAACGATTATCGTTGTAACGACATTTAATGTATATATCATATTAAGAGATATTCATACATCATAATATCATGATAATATAATAATTTAAAATCTCTTTTGATATTATAAACATTGGGTTAACAACATTTAACAAGATCGTTAACCTAAAGGTTTCAAAACAACACTTACATGTAACGACTAGCGATGACTTAACGACTCAGTTAAAATGTATATAGATGTAGTGTTTTAATATGTATTCATACACTTTTGAAAGACTTCAAGACACTTATCAAAATACTTCTACTTAACAAAAATACTTACAATTACATCCTCGTTCAGTTTCATCAACAATTCTACTCGTATGCACCCGTATTTGTACTCGTACAATACACAGCTTTTAGATGTATGTACTATTGGTATATACACTATAATGATCAGCTCTTAGTAGCCCATGTGAGTCACCTAACACATTTGGGAACCATAATTTGGAAACTAGCATGAAATATCTCATAAAATTACAAAAATATGAGTAATCATTCATGACTTATTTACATGAAAACAAAATTACATATCCTTTATATCTAATCCATACACCAACGACCAAAAACACCTACAAACACTTTAATTCTTCAATTTTCTTCATCTAATTGATCTCTCTCAAGTTCTATCTTCAAGTTCTAAGTGTTCTTCATAAATTCCAAAAGTTCTAGTTTGATAAAATCAAGAATACTTTCAAGATTGCAAGTTTACTTCCAAGTTTTCTAAATCCATTCCAAGTAATCATTCAAGATCAAGAAACCTTTGTTACTTACAGTAGGTTATCTTTCTAATACAAATTAATAATCATATTCAAACTTTAATTCAATTTCTATAACTATAACAATCTTATTTCGAGTGAAAATCTTACTTGAAATTGTTTTCGTGTCATGATTCTGCTTCAAGAACTTTCAAGCCATCCAAGGATCCTTTGAAGCTAGATCCATTTTTCTCATTTCCAGTAGGTTTATCCAAGGAACTTGAGGTAGTAATGATGTTCATAACATCATTCGATTCATAAATAAAAAGCTGTCTTATTCAACGTTATAAACTTGTAATCACTAGAACATAGTTTAGTTAATTCTAAACTTGTTCGCAAATAAAGTTAATCCTTCTAACTAGACTTTTAAAATCAACTAAACACATGTTCTATATCTATATGATATGCTAACTTAATGATTTAAAACCCAGAAACACGATAAACACCATAAAACTGGATATACGCCGTCGTAGTAAAACCGGGGGCTGTTTTGGTTGGGATAATTAAAAGCTAAGAAGAACTTTGATTTAAAAGCTATACTTCTGGAAAAATGATTTTTCTTATGAACATGAAACTATATCCAAAAATCATGGTTAAACTCAAAGTGAAAGTATGTTTTTCAAAATGGTCATCAAGATGTCGTTCTTTCGACAGAAATGACTACCTCTTTCAAAAACGACTTGTAACTTGTATTTCCGACTATAAACTTATACTTTTTCTGTTTAGATTCATAAATTTAAGTTCAATACGAAACCGTGGCCACTGGAATCACTCAAAATGGATTAGAAACGAAGAAATGGCGAGTAAAACAAGATTGATAAAAACTACTCATTTTACCTACGTGAAAGTTAGTAATAAATCTATTCCAACCATAACCTAATCAACTTATATTGTATATTATGTAATCTTGAGATACCATAGACACGTACACAAGGTTCGACCTATCATGTCGACCCATCTATATATATATATTGCGGAACAACCATAGACACTCTATATGTGAATGTTGGAGTTAGCTATACAGGGTTGAGGTTGATTCCAAAATATATATATAGTTTGAGTTGTGATCAATATTGAGATACGTATACACTTGGTCGTGGATTGATTCAAGATAATATTTATCTATTTATTTCTGTACATCTAACTGTGGACAAGTAGTTGTAGGTTACTAACGAGGACAGCTGATTTAATAAACTTAAAACATCAAAATGTATTAAAAGTTTTGTAAATATATTTTGAACATACTTTGATATATATGTATATATTGTTATAGGTTTGTGAATCAACCAGTTGCCAAGTCTTACTTCCCGACAAAGTAAATATCTGTGAAAGTGAGTTATAGTCCCACTTTTAAAATCTAATATTTTTGGGATGAGAATACATGCAGGTTTTATAAATGATTTACAAAATAGACACAAGTACGTGAAACTACATTCTATGGTTGAATTATCGAAATTGAATATGCCCCTTTTTATTAAGTCTGCTAATCTAAGAATTAGGGAACATACACCCTAATTGACGCGAATCCTAAAGATAGATCTATTGGGCCCAACAAGCCCAATCCAAAGTACCGGATGCTTTAGTACTTCGAAATTTATATCATATCCGAAGAGTGTCCCGGAATGATGGGGATATTCTTATATATGCATCTTGTTAATGTCGGTTACCAGGTGTTCACCATATGGATGATTTTTATCTCTATGTATGGGATGTGTATTGAAATATGAAATCTTGTGGTCTATTGTTACGATTTGATATATATAGGTTAAACCTATAACTCACCAACATTTTTGTTGACGTTTAAAGCATGTTTATTCTCAGGTGAATACTAAGAGCTTCCGCTGTTGCATACTAAAATAAGGACAAGATTTGGAGTCCATGTTTATATGATATTGTGTAAAAACTGCATTTAAGAAACTGATTTCGATGTAACATATTTGTATTGTAAACCATTATGTAATGGTCGTGTGTAAACATGATATTTTAGATTATCATTATTTGATAATCTACGTAAAGCTTTTTTAAACCTTTATTTATGAAATAAAGGTTATGGTTTTTTTTAAAAATGAATGCAGTCTTTGAAAAACGTCTCATATAGAGGTCAAAACCTCGCAACGAAATCAATTAATATGGAATGTTTTTAATCAATAAGAACGGGACATTTCAGTTGGTATCCGAGCGTTGGTCTTAGAGAACCAGAAAAATTTGCATTAGTGAACACCCGTCAACATCGAAGAACTTTATATGTATCGTCAACACCCGTATTTCTTAAGTTGTGACAATAACCCGGGAACCTCTAAACCACCAGGTTTTTCTAAACCAATGTGGAAAACGATGGCTCGTATTAGGGGAACATCATATATCTCTAGAAACTTGTCAAAACGAACCAAAACCGAAGAAGAAGAAACGAGCGAGTTGGAATAAGATAGTTGTATTCGTGTGGTGTAATATATGTAATATAGTGTGCTTATGCTTTATGATATATGTAAAAATTGCTTGTATTAATAAGTATTTTTTTTTATGAATCTAACTCTTGTCTATTTTACAGTATAAAAACACAAAATGGATAGACAACCCAATATTTTAAGAGACCTACCCGGAGACATGATTGATGAAATCTTGTCTAGAGTCGGTCAGAATTCCTCGGCACAACTATATAAGACAAGATCAGTTTGTAAGACATTCGAAGAACGTTCCAAGAATTCCTTGGTTTATAAAAGGCTTTCGTTCGAAAGATGGGGGATATCACATTGGGAAATCCATAAGTTACGATGTGTTTACTTTGACGCATATATTGCGGGGAACCCAAATGCTATTTTACGCAACGGGTTAAGAAATTATTTTGACTCAATATATTCGAATATAGGACTTCGTGATTTAGAAAAAGCGGCTAACATGCAACATAAAGAAGCATGTTATGCTTACAGCTTAGTAATGTTCGCTTCTCACCAAAGTGAGAACAAGAACATCGGGCTACAAGTATTAAACAAAACGTTCCCACAAGTGACGGAGTCGGTAATTGGGGTAAGAAATGAGGTTTTTAGATTGTTAAGGGACTGTTGGATATTACGTAACCCTCGTCCCTTTAATGACGTTACAACACGCTGTCTTATCAACGACCATAACGGTTATGTTCCACAAGACCAAGGATGAGAAGTAGTCCTAGTAAAACCAGAATGCATGACTTGTTTCTGGACGTATGAATTACGTGTCTTTATTGCCTTTACTGAATGACTTGTGTACTAGCTAAAATTATCTTCACAACTATCTTGTATCAAAGTTATTGTGTGCTATATTTCATGCTATATGTAAAATAAGCGGTATTGTAAGTTTGTAAAATATTGTGTAAAAGTTTGAACACGAAATATTATTATAATCAGTTTTTCATATAGAATTGTAGTAGTTGAATTGTATATTAGCTACTAAGTATGAACTTAACGGGTATGTACTACCCGAATTTAAACTTATAAAATGCTAATATGAAGAAAAAGCTTTTATAAATGAGTTCATATTATGCTACGAGATACTATTGACTACTCTTAATATTCTGTATGATTAACTTGTTTCATTTGACTATTTGAAGAAAATGGCACCGACTACTCGACAAACCTTGAATATGAGCGAAGAGGAATTTCGTGCCTTTCTTGCTTCAAACATAGCCGCAGTACAGGCTGCGCTACATACCAACAATAACCTTGGATCTAGCAGTACAGGAAATCGTGTAGGATGCACCTACAAAGAATTCACTGCCTGCAAACCTTTGGAATTTGATTGAACCGAAGGACCGATCGGATTGAAACGGTGGACCGAGAAGGTCGAATCAGTGTTTGCCATAAGTAAGTGTACTGAAGAGGACAAAGTGAAGTACGCTACGCATACCTTCATAGGTTCTGCGTTAACATGGTGGAATACCTATCTAGAGCAAGTAGGACAAGATGATGCTTACGCACTACCGTGGTCAGCATTCAAGCACTTGATGAACGAGAAGTACCGTCCCAGAACCGAGGTCAATAAGCTCAAGACAGATCTTAGAGGGTTACGAACCCAAGGATTTGATATTACCACGTACGAAAGACGATTCACAGAATTGTGCCTATTGTGTCCGGGAGCGTTCGAAGATGAGGAAGAGAAGATCGACGCATTTGTGAAAGGATTACCGGAAAGAATCCAAGAAGATATAAGTTCACACGAGCCCGCCTTCATACAACAGGCATGTAGAATGGCTCACAAACTAGTGAACCAGATTGAAGAAAGAATTAAAGAACAGACTGCTGAAGAGGCCAATGTGAAGCAAGTCAAAAGGAAGTAGGAGGAAAACGGTGATAAGAATCACCAATACAACAACAACAGTAATTACAACAATAATCGCAACAACTATCCCAACAATCGCAACATCAATCGCAACTACAACAAACGGCCCAACAACAACAACAACAACAACAACAACAACAACAACAACAACAACTACAACAATCATCCCAACAACAATAATAACCGCAACAACAACAACAATCAGAAGCAGCTATGCCAAAGGTGTGAAAAGTATCACTCGGGGTTCTGCACCAAATTTTGCAACAAGTGTAAAAGAAATGGTCATAGCATGGCGAAGTGTGAGGTCTACAGACCAGGGGTTAACAGAACGAAAGGAACAAATGGTGTCGGAACGAGTAATGGCGGAGCAAGTAGTGTCGGAGCAAGTTATGCCAATGTAGTTTGTTATAAATGTGGAAAACCGGGCCACATTATTCGAAATTGCCCGAACCAGGAGAACACGAATGGACAAGGCCGTGGAAGAGTTTTCAATATTAATGCGGCAGAGGCACAGGAAGACCCGGAGCTTGTTACGGGTACGTTTCTTATTGACAATAAATCTGCTTACATTTTATTTGATTCGGGTGCGGATAGAAGCTATATGAGTAGAGATTTTTGTGCTAAATTAAGTTGTCCATTGACGCCTTTGGATAGTAAATTTTTACTCGAATTAGCAAATGGTAAATTAATTTCAGCAGATAATATATGTCGGAATCGAGAAATTAAACTGGTTAGCGAAACATTTAAGATTGACTTGATACCAGTAGAGTTAGGGAGTTTTGATGTGATAATCGGTATGGACTGGTTGAAAGAAGTGAAAGCAGAGATCGTTTGTCACAAAAATGCAATTCGCATTATACGAGAAAAAGGAAAACCGTTAATGGTGTACGGAGAAAAGGGCAACACGAAGCTACATCTTATTAGTAATTTGAAGGCACAAAAACTAATAAGAAAAGGTTGCTATGCTGTTCTAGCACACGTCGATAAAGTACAAACTGAAGAAAAGAGCATCAATGATGTTCCCGTCGCAAAAGAATTTCCCGATGTATTTCCGAAAGAATTACCGGGATTACCCCCACATCGATCCATTGAATTTCAAGTAGATCTTGTCCCGGGAGCTGCACCAATAGCTCGTGCTCCTTACAGACTCGCACCCAGCGAGATGAAAGATATGCAAAGTCAATTACAAGAACTTTTAGAACGTGGTTTCATTCGACCAAGCACATCACCGTGGGGAGCACCTGTTTTGTTTGTCAAGAAGAAAGATGGTACATTCTGGTTGTGTATCGACTACCGAGAGTTGAACAAACTTACCATCAAGAACCGCTACCCACTACCGAGAATCGACGACTTATTTGATCAACTACAAGGCTCGTCTGTTTATTCAAAGATTGACTTACGTTCCGGGTATCATCAAATGCGGGTGAAAGAAGATGATATTCCAAAGACTGCTTTTAGGACGCGTTATGGTCATTACGAGTTTATGGGTATGCCGTTTGGATTGACTAATGCACCAGCTATGTTCATGGACCTTATGAACCGAGTGTGTGGGCCATATCTTGACAAGTTTGTCATTGTCTTCATTGATGACATACTTATTTACTCAAGGAATGACCAAGAACACGGTGAACATTTGAGAAAGGTGTTAGAAGTATTGAGGAAGGAAGAATTGTACGCTAAGTTTTCAAAGTGTGCATTTTGGTTGGAAGAAGTTCAATTCCTCGGTCACATAGTGAACAAAGAAGGTATTAAGGTGGATCCGGCAAAGATAGAAACTGTTGAAAAGTGGAAAACCCCGAAAACTCCGAAACACATACGCCAGTTTTTAGGACTAGCTGGCTACTACAGAAGGTTCATCCAAGACTTTTCCAGAATAGCAAAACCCTTGACTGCATTAACGCATAAAGGGAAGAAATTTGAATGGAAGGATGAACAAGAGAAAGCATTTCAGTTATTGAAGAAAAAGCTAACTACGACACCTATATTGTCATTGCCTGAAGGGAATGATGATTTTGTGATTTATTGTGACGCATCAAAGCAAGGTCTCGGTTGTGTATTAATGCAACAAACGAAGGTGATTGCTTATGCGTCTAGACAATTGAAGATTCACGAACAAAATTATACGACGTATGATTTGGAATTAGGCGCGGTTGTTTTTGCATTAAAGACTTGGAGGCACTACTTATATGGGGTCAAAAGTATTATATATACCGACCACAAAAGTCTTCAACACATATTTAATCAGAAACAACTGAATATGAGGTAGCGTAGGTTGATTGAATTGTTGAATGATTACAACTTTGAGATTCGTTACCACCCGGGGAAGGCAAATGTGGTAGCCGACGCCTTGAGCAGGAAGGACAGAGAACCCATTCGAGTAAAATCTATGAATATAATGATTCACAATAACCTTACTACTCAAATAAAGGAGGCGCAACAAGGAGTTTTAAAAGAGGGAAATTTAAAGGATGAAATACCCAAAGGATCGGAGAAGCATCTTAATATTCGGGAAGACGGAACCCGGTATAGGGCTGAAAGGATTTGGGTACCAAAATTTGGAGATATGAGAGAAATGGTACTTAGAGAAGCTCATAAAACCAGATACTCAATACATCCTGGAACGGGGAAGATGTACATGGATCTCAAGAAACATTTTTGGTGGCCGGGTATGAAAGCCGATGTTGCTAAATACGTAGGAGAATTTTTGACGTGTTCTAAGGTCAAAGCTGAGCATCAGAAACCATCAGGTCTACTTCAACAACCCGAAATCCCGGAATGGAAATGGGAAAACATTACCATGGATTTCATCACTAAATTGCCAAGGACTGCAAGTGGTTTTGATACTATTTGGGTAATAGTTGATCGTCTCACCAAATCAGCACACTTCCTGCCAATAAGAGAAGATGACAAGATGGAGAAGTTAGTATGACTGTATTTGAAGGAAGTCGTCTCCAGACATGGAATACCAATCTCTATTATCTCTGATAGGGATGGCAGATTTATTTCAAGATTCTGGCAGACATTACAGCAAGCATTAGGAACTCGTCTAGACATGAGTACTGCCTATCATCCACAAACTGATGGGCAGAGTGAAAGGACGATACAAACACTTGAAGACATGCTACGAGCATGTGTTATTGATTTCGGAAACAGTTGGGATCGACATCTACTGTTAGCAGAATTTTCCTACAACAACAGCTATCATTCAAGTATTGAGATGGCGCCATTTGAAGCACTTTATGGTAGAAAGTGCAGGTCTCCAATTTGTTGGAGTGAAGTGGGGGATAAACATATTACGGGTCCGGAGATAATACAAGAAACTACCGAGAAGATCATCCAAATTCAACAACGGTTGAAAACCGCCCAAAGTCGACAAAAGAGCTACGCCGACATTAAAAGAAAAGATATAGAATTTGAAATTGGAGAGATGGTCAAGCTTAAGGTTGCACCTTGGAAAGGCATTGTTCGATTTGGTAAACGAGGTAAATTAAATCCAAGGTATATTGGACTATTCAAGATTATTGATCGTGTCGGACCAGTAGCTTACCGACTTGAGTTACCTCAACAACTCGCGGCTGTACATAACATTTTCCACGTCTCGAATTTTAAGAAATGTTTTGCTAAAGAAGATCTCACTATTCCATTAGATGAAATCCAAATCAACGAAAAACTTCAATTCATCGAAGAACCCGTCAAAATAATGGATCGTGAGGTTAAAAGACTTAAACAAAACAAGATACCAATTGTTAAGGTTCGATGGAATGCTCGTAGAGGACCCGAGTTCACCTGGGAATGAGAAGATCAGATGAAGAAGAAATACCCGCACTTATTTCCAGAAGATACGTCAACACCTCCAACTGCTTAAAATTTCGGGACGAAATTTATTTAACGGGTAGGTACTGTAGTGACCAGAACTTTTCCATGTTTATATATATATTAAATGAAATTTTTATTTACATGATTAAGTGTTTCCAACATGTTAAGCAATCAAACTTGTTAAGACTTGATTAATTGAAATAGGTTTCATATAGACAATTGACCACCCAAGTTGACCGGTGATTCACGAACGTTAAAACTTGTAAAAACTATATGATGACATATATATGGTTATATATATAGTTAACATGATATTATGATAAGTAAACATATCATTAAGTATATTAACAATGAACTACATATGTAAAAACAAGACTACTAACTTAATGATTTTGAAACGAGACATATATGTAACGATTATCGTTGTAATGACATTTAATGTATATATATATATATCATATTAAGAGATATTTGTACATCATAATATCATGATAATATAATAATTTAAAATCTCTTTTGATATTATAAACATTGGGTTAACAACATTTAACAAGATCGTTAACCTAAAGGTTTCAAAACAACACTTACATGTAACGACTAGCGATGACTTAACGACTCAGTTAAAATGTATATACATGTAGTGTTTTAATATGTATTCATACGCTTTTGAAAGACTTCAATACACTTATCAAAATACTTCTACTTAACAAAAATGCTTACAATTACATCCTCGTTCAGTTTCATCAACAATTCTACTCGTATGCACCCGTATTTGTACTCGTACAATACACAGCTTTAAGATGTATGTACTATTGGTATATACACTCCAATGATCAGCTCTTAGCAGCCCATGTGAGTCACCTAACACATGTGGGAACCATCATTTGGAAACTAGCATAAAATATCTCATAAAATTACAAAAATATGAGTAATCATTCATGACTTATTTACATGAAAACAAAATTACATATCCTTTATATCTAATCCATACACCAACGACCAAAAACACCTACAAACACTTTAATTCTTCAATTTTCTTCTTCTAATTGATCTCTCTCAAGTTCTATCTTCAAGTTCTAAGTGTTCTTCATAAATTCCAAAAGTTCTAGTTTCATAAAATCAAGAATACTTCCAAGATTACAAGTTTACTTCCAAGTTTTCTAAATCCATTTCAAGTAATCATTCAAGATCAAGAAACCTTTGTTACTTACAGTAGGTTATCTTTCTAATACAAGGTAATAATCATATTCAAACTTTAATTCAATTTCTATAACTATAACAATCTTATTTCGAGTGAAAATCTTACTTGAAATTGTTTTCGTGTCATGATTCTGCTTCAAGAACTTTCAAGCCATCCAAGGATCCTTTGAAGCTAGATCCATTTTTCTCATTTACAGTAGGTTTATCCAAGGAACTTGAGGTGGTAATGATGTTCATAACATCATTCGATTCATACATAAAAAGCTGTCTTATTCAACGTTATAAACTTGTAATCACTAGAACATAGTTTAGTTAATTCTAAACTTGTTCGAAAATAAAGTTAATCCTTCTAACTAGACTTTTAAAATCAACTAAACACATGTTCTATATCTATATGATATGCTAACTTAATGATTTAAAACCCAGAAACACGATAAACACCATAAAACTGGATATACGCCGTCGTAGTAAAACCGGGGGCTGTTTTGGTTGGGATTATTAAAAGCTAAGAAGAACTTTGATTTAAAAGCTATACTTCTGGAAAAATGATTTTTCTTATGAACATGAAACTATATCCAAAAATCATGGTTAAACTCAAAGTGAAAGTATGTTTTTCAAAATGGTCATCAAGATGTCGTTCTTTCGACAGAAATGACTACCTCTTTTAAAAATGACTTGTAACTTGTATTTCTGACTATAAACTTATACTTTTTATGTTTAGATTCTAAAAGTTAAGTTCAATACAAAACCGTGGCCACTGGAATCACTCAAAACGAATTAGAAACGAAGAAATGGCGAGTAAAAAAAGATTGATAAAAACTACTCATTTTACCTACAGGAAAGTTAGTAATAAATCTATTCCAACCATAACCTAATCAACTTATATTGTATATTATGTAATCTTGAGATACCATAGACACGTATACAATGTTTCGACCTATCATGTCGACCCATCTATATATATATTGCGGAACAACCATAGACACTCTATATGTGAATGTTGGAGTTAGCTATACAGGGTTGAGGTTGATTCCAAAATATATATATAGTTTGAGTTGTGATCAATACTGAGATACGTATACACTGGGTCGTGGATTGATTCAAGATAATATTTATCGATTTATTTCTGTACATCTAACTGTGGACAACTAGTTGTAGGTTACTAACGAGGACAGCTGATTTAATAAACTTAAAACATCAAAATGTATTAAAAGTTTTGTAAATATATTTTGAACATACTTTGATATATATGTATATATTGTTATAGGTTTGTGAATCAACCAGTGGCCAAGTCTTACTTCCCGACGAAGTAAAAATCTGTGAAAGTGAGTTATAGTCCCACTTTTAAAATCTAATATTTTTGGGATGAGAATACATGCAGGTTTTATAAATGATTTACAAAATAGACACAAGTACGTGAAACTACATTCTATGATTGAATTATCGAAATCGAATATGCCCCTTTTTATTAAGTCTGGTAATCTAAGAATTAGGGAACAGACACCCTAATTGACGCGAATCCTAAAGATAGATCTATTGGGCCCAACAAGCCCCATCCAAAGTACCGGATGCTTTAGTACTTAGAAATTTATATCATATCCGAAGGGTGTCCCAGAATGATGGGGATATTCTTATATATGCATCTTGTTAATGTCGGTTACAGGTGTTCACCATATGAATGATTTTTATCTCTATGTATGAGATGTGTATTGAAATATGAAATCTTGTGGTCTATTGTTACGATTTGATATATATAGGTTAAACCTATAACTCACCAACATTTTTGTTGACGTTTAAAGCATGTTTATTCTCAGGTGAATACTAAGAGCTTCCGCTGTTGCATACTAAAATAAAGACAAAATTTGGAGTCCATGTTTGTATGATATTGTGTAAAAACTGCATTCAAGAAACTGATTTCGATGTAACATATTTATATTGTAAACCATTATGTAATGGTCGTGTGTAAACAGGATATTTTAGATTATCATTATTTGATAATCTACGTAAAGCTTTTTTAAACCTTTATTTATGAAATAAATTTTATGGTTTGTTTTAAAAATGAATGCAGTCTTTGAAAAACGTCTCATATAGAGGTCAAAACCTCGCAACGAAATCAATTAATATGGAACATTTTTAATCAATAAGAACGGGACATTTCATTGCCTTCCAGTCTGACATGTTACTGCTACAACTCGAGATCACCATCATAAGGTCCATAACCATCACATTTCTCTTATTGGTTTATTTATTCACATCACCATCGAAACTATTTTTTTTATGTAAACAACCAAACCGAACACCATTTAAACTAAACTGCTGCTACACCGTTGTATTACTTCTGTTTCTATTACAACCATCATAACCCACTTACAAACACTGACTTGCTGTTTGAAATTCGTTTTCTTTCTGTTTCGATCAATCTAAAATCAAACACAATCATTAAAAGGTCATTATCAAACCTCGATTTCTGTCTTCTGTCCCTTCAAACCAACCTAGTAGATTGCTACTGTTGATGAAAGAAGATGATGATGCTACAGTATAATGATGAAGATGATGGTGAGTTATATTGAAGATGATGATGACCTTGACGATTCACGATGATGATGATGTCGAAGATGAACATGATGATGATGATAATGTTAAACGTAGGGTAGAGATGAGGATAAACCGAAACCTTTTTGTTAATTGTCGTATTTTAATCAGATGTATACATAATAATAATTGGGCTACATGATTCTGTTAATTTGATTGTTAATGATAGTTGGGCTGTTATTATTAAATGGGCTATTTGATTTAAAGATGAAGTGGGTCTTATAAGAAGAAGGCAACACGAATTTTTGGGTTAAATATATTGGGCTGTGATTTAAAACAGAATAGTACCAGCAGATTAGTTGGTTGAGTATGTTTTGGGTGAGCGAGAGGTTGCGGGTTCAAACCCGAGCTTGTGCATTTTTTTTTAAGGACTACTTCTGTGAGGTAGTATTACTATTACCATTATTATTATTATTATTATTATTATTATTATTATTATTATTATTATTATTATTATTATTATTATTATTATTATTATTATTATTATTATTATTATTATTATTATTATTATTATTACTATTATTAGTTCTTTTATTATTATTATTATTATTATTATTATTATTATTATTATTATTATTATTATTATTATTATTATTATTATTATTATTACACTAACACTAAATATTATTATTATTATTATTATCATTAGTATTAATAGGATTATCAAGATTATTATTTTTATTATTATTATTATTATTATTATTATTATTATTATTATTATTATTATTATTATTATTATTATTATTATTATTATCATAAGTATTAGTATTATTATTAATAATATTATTATCATTATAATTATTAATATAAATATTAGTATCATTATTATTATTAGTAAAATCATTATTTTTATAGTTATTAGTATTAGTATTCATTATTATTAACGTTAACATTTTTATTAAAAAGTATCATTTTTATTAAAGTTATCATTTTTTTTATCATTTATATTTAAAGTATCATTTTTAACTCTATTATCATTATTATTATTATTTTTTGTCATTACTAATATTATTTTATTATTATTATAATTATAATATTAACAAACAAACTATATATATATATATATATATATATATATATATATATATATATATATATATATATATAATATATTTAATACATATAACATAACAAATTTATATTTTCATTTATTTTAAATATATAAAATGAATATATGAAACATATAGGTTGTTAATATAAAAATGATATAACTAATAAATTTATATATATAAAAACTTGTTCGATTACAATTATGTGTGTTAATATATATACTTGATATAGGTTCGTGAATCCGAGGCCAATCTTTCATCGTTCAGTTCTGTCGTATGCATATTTTTACTACAAAATATCGTATAGTGAGTTTCATTTACTCCCTTTTTAAATGCTTTTGCAATATATATTTTTGGGACTGAGAATACATGCACTACTTTTATAAATGCTTTACGAAATAGACACAAGTGATCAAAACTACATTCTATGGTTGTATTATCAAACCGAATATGCCCCTTTTTAGCTTGGTAGCCTAAGAATTGGTGTTTATTATAGTTGCCACCAATTGACGTGAATCCTAAAGATAGATCTATGGGCACTAACAAGCCCCAGTCAGAGAATTTGAACTGCTTTAGTACTTCAATTTATCATGTTCGATGTGAGTCTCGAAATGATGGGGATATTCTATATGCATCCTGTTAAGGTCGGTTACTAGGTGTTCACTATATGAATGAATTTTAATTCGCGAGTTACGCGTGTCAATATATGAAATCTTGTGGTCTATTAAAATGATGAAAATGAATGATTATGATAAACTAATGAACTCACCAACCTTTTGGTTGACACTTTAAAGCATGTTTATTCTCCGGTATTAAAGAAATCTTCCGTTGTGCATTTGCTCATTTTAGAGATATTACTTGGAGTCATTCATGACATATTTCAAAAGACGTTGCATTCGAGTTGTTGAGTTCATCAAGATTATTACTAGGTCAATTATAGTTGGATATATTGTGAAATGGTATGCATGCCGTTAACTTTTGATGTAATGAAAGTTTGTCTTTTAAAAAACGAATGCAATGTTTGTAAAATGTATCATATAGAGGTCAAGTACCACGCGATGTAACCAAATGTAATGTATTTGTCCATATAGATTAGGACATGTCGTTATAGGTGGTATCAGAGCGGTGGTCTTAGCGAACCAGGTCTTGCATTAGTGTATCTAACTGATAGTTGTTTAGATGCATTAGTGGGTCTGGACTTTGACTGTGTCTGCATGTCAAAAGTTTTGCTTATCATTTCTAGTCGGAAATTATCTACTTATCATCCTTAGGAAATTACATGCTTATCATTCTTAGTTTAGATACATCTTACTGCATTGATTGCATGAATAATGTATAGACAAAATTCATATTTTATCGTAGCTGCTAGTCAATATCTTAGCGTATCTGTTACTGAAAATTTTGCCTGACATATTCCGAAAATCCCTTCGTAATCTACGAAATCTTTTGCTCCATATATGTAGATATTCTATGTAATTAGAGTACCATCCGATAGCCGAAAAACATTTCATTTTGAAAAATCATTTATTCGAAAGTACGAAATGAAACTCGTCACTAGTTCAAGTTCTTCGGAACCCGACAGCTATTCCGACATGGATGTTCACCTAAGCTACGGAAGCAGCGTCACCAGAATGAATTCAACTAAACAACCATCCCCAATTCATCTGATGGGTTCGTAGTCGACTTAATCAATGGAGACGCGAAGAAGGCGATCCCTTCCACTAACCGAATTCACCTCTTGGCGATGAACCTGAAGCACTTACCGGCGAACCTGTTCGAGACACCATTTTCAGCCTCATTTCCAGGGTATCTCGACATGATTATATTCTATCCACAATTCTAAACCTTATTCATTCGCTCGTTCTGACCGACAATCATTCCGGAGTAATCAAAGAAGTCAACGAGCTTCGCGCCTGAGTAATCAATTTGGAAAACGTGGTGCAAAACCTACCAGCTTCAGCAACAGCACCGGCAACACCAGTACCACCAACAACCCAAGTTTCAACATCACATGCCCCTACATCTCATTCTGTACCTCGAGTATAATCATCGTTCTACATGACGTTTTACATCATTTATCTTCGTTCGACATAACGATTATGTAATCTCTAATGTTTTAGAGATTATGTGTTCTAGCTCTAACGATAAATCAAATGAGATTAATATTATATTAACTCATTAAATCCATGATTACATCTGAAGAAAATATATATGTATATATGTTTTCATAAAGATTGTAATTAAAAATTCTTTTGTAATAAAAAATTCTTTTGTACAGACTGTTAATGGTGAAAAATATTTTAACGGGTAGGTAATACCCGAGGAATATTTAGATTTCACATTAATAAGTTAAACTGTACATTCTTCGAATCTAATTCAACAGTCATTTACTATCCTACTTACATCCACAGATATACATATCCGTTCACCGCAGAATAACCATTTTCATTCAATTTCATATTTGGATTTTGATCTATCAGAATCCAACAAGTGGCATAATGAAGAAAACTTTGGACAAAATAAAATTTGTTAGAAACAAACAAATTAATTATGAGAAATTTTGTTATGAATCCACGCTAACTATTCCTAGCTAACTGTTCCTAGCTAACTATTAATTCCGTATTACATTTTATTTATCGCAATTTATTTATCGCAATTTAATTATCGCAATTTATTTATCGCAATTTAAATTCTCGCAATTTTATTTATCGTCATTTAATTTCTGTTATTTATTTTACGCACTTTAAATATCGGGACACATATACAATGTTTTGACATATCATTTCGACGCATCTATATATATTATTAGGAATAATCATAGACACTCTATATGCGGTAATGATCGAGTTAGCTATACAGGGTTGAGGTTGATTCTCAAATAATATATATACTTTGAGTTGTGATCGAGTCTGAGGCATGTATACAATGGGTCATGATACGTATTAATTAATTCGAATATTATATATTAAACTATATATGAATTATTGAATTGCTAATTGTGGATACCAACATTGGACAATTAAAATGAATTAAAATATTGATTATAACATATGAAACTAAAAAATTCTTCAAGTTTGCCACTTGATTTCATCTTAAACCTCATTTGTATCTTGACGATTACAATCTACGTTCAAACCCTTCATGATTCTTGAAAACACCTGATAATGCTAAAAACGAACATATATTTTATAGCATTATCCTTCAAGAAAGACAAGCTTTTGGTTGCAATTGTTCTATTTACAAGTGATATTCGTTTAAATATTAAAAGGTGAAGACAAAAGACAGATTCGATGAATTGAAGATGCAAATGACCACAATGCTAAAAAGTACAAAGTACAAGCAAAGTGGTTCAAATTATTGATGAGAAACGTCTAAAAGTTACAAGAGTACGAGCCACAAAACGCAAAGTACAAGATATTAAATAGTACCCAAGGACGTTCGAAAATTCGGAACCGAGACATGAACCAACTATCAACGCGCGACGCAACGGACCTAAAATTACAAGTCAACTATGCACAAGAATATAATATAATATATATATAATTATATAAAATTATACATATTATATTATATATTATAATAAAACTCGAGCAGCCTACGTTTTTGTTGCATGGAGACCAAGAAATGATGGCCATGCGATTGCATGGCCAGGAAGTAGAGAAACCATGCGATCGCATGGCACCCAGCAACTTGCCACATCTATAAATTGAAGCGTTTTTCGGACGAATTTTACACAATATATATCCATCTACTCTCTATCTCTCAAAAATATATTTATATTTATATTTTAATTATAATTTAAGTTTAATAATAATAAGGTTATGGTAGCGAATGTTGTAAGTTTGTAAGTCGAAATTCTGTCCGTGTAACACTACTCGATTAATACTCATTGTAAGTTATGTTCAACCTTTTTAAATTAATGTCTCGTAGCTAAGTTATTATTATGCTTATTTAAGCCGAAGTAATCATGATGTTGGGCTAAATATTATGATTGGGTAATTGGGTTTTGGACCATAATTGAGGTTTGGACAAAAGAACGACACTTGTGGAAATTAGACTATGGGCTATTAATGGGCTTTATATTAACTAAATGATACCTCGTTAATTTAATATAAAGGTTACAATTTGATGTATCTATAAATAACCACATACGATTAAATCAGGTACGGTGGGCGGGATATTTATAAATACAAATTATTGTTTATTTGACCGGACACGGGGATGGATTAATTGTTAATGGACTCATTAAAACAGGGGTGGATTACATTCAAGGGTAATTCGTGTAATTGTTAACAAAGTAATAAAACCTTGGATTACACGCAGTTGATAACCTGGTGTATTCATTAAACAAAGTATTAAGACCTTGTTACAGTTCGAATCCCCAATTAGTTGGAATATTTGACTTCGGATATAAGGTTAATTTAACGAAGATCCTCGCACTTTATAATTATGACCGATGGACTATTATGGACAAAACCGTATGGACATATCGAATAATCCAGGACAAAGGACAATTAACCCATGGTAATAAATTAAAATCAACACGTCGAACATCATGATTACGGAAGTTTAAATAAGAATAATTCTTTTATTTTATATCTTATCGCACTTTTAATTATCGTACTTTTTAATTATCGCAATTTTATTTATCGCACTTTAAATTATCGCACTTTTATTATCGTTATTTAATTTACGCTTTAAATTAAGTCATTTGTATATTTAATATTTTACATTAGGTTTTAATTGCGATTTAAGACATAAAATCGACAAACCGGTCATTAAACGGTAAAAAACCCCTTTTTATAATAATAATAATAATAATACTACTACTTATATATATATATATATATATATATATATATATATATACAAATATAGTTTTAAAAGAAATATATCTTTAAACTTGGCTAGGTCCCTGCAGAACGAATCGGACTTACTAAAAACTACACTACTTTACGATTAGATACACTGCCTATAGTGTTGTAGCAAGGTTTAGGTATATCCACTCTATAAATAAATAAATAACTTGTGTAAAATTGTATCGTATTTAATAGTATTTCGTAGTAAAATATAACTATTTTGTATACACCTCGCATAACATCAAGTGTTTTTGGTGCCGCTGCCGGGGAACACTTAACGCCGAAGCGAAACGCTATATAAAAAAATATATATTTTTATTAAGTTTTAAACTATTTTTGTTTTAAATATTAAAAAGAACAAAAATATATATAAAAAAGTATATATTTCTATATTTTTAAGTGTTTAAATTAAAAAATAAAGTTTTTAATTTACAAAAACTAATAAGTATTTTTTTTTAAATATAAGTTTTTATTATATATTATATTTTCTATAATTTAAAAACAGAAAAAAAATTAATAATTAAGTATTTGGGCCATGTACTGTAGCAGCCTAACAAACTGGCCTGGTATCCATTCCCATGCGATCGCATGGCCCAGACACCCAGAACTCATGCGATCACATGAGCGTGTCTGACAGGAAACCTTAAACGCCATAATTACAGAATTAGGGTTTTATTTTTAATTAATATTATTATTATACCCTAATTAGGTTTACATTAAATAAATATATTTGTTTTTATTTTTCGTTTTAGTTTTTATTTGTAATTTGAAGTCTAAATATTATTATTAATGTATAAATTAATACTTTTATAAAATAATATTTTTATAAAAATTGTTTTTTAAAACTTTAAGTTTTATTTTTAAATTTTGTATCTTTTTAATTGTTTATTCGTATATTGTATATTTTATCGTTCGTAATTAGTTATAAGCTAATTTTTGCCGTAGTTACTTTATATTTCTAGATTTTTAGGCTTTGCTGTAAAATCCCTTAAGTGCTTTTTCTTTAGACTAAGTTTAGGTGCTTTAGAATTTTGCGACGCCGTTTTAAGATTTTAGTACTTATTAAGTTATTGCCGTTTTGGATATAGAATTCCTTTAAGCTTTAATACCTTTAGACGTAAGTTTTAATTCTTAGTTTTTAGGCTTTTAAGTTTCGACGCTGCATTTTATTATTTTTTATTTTTTTTTACTTTTATTTTTCGACGTTTTCCGACGCGCTTTTCTTTTTTATTTCGACGCTCTAGTTTTTAGGACATAGAATTTTCTTTATTTTCTTTAAACTTCGACGAAAAATTATTTTAAGCGGTTAAATTGATAGACATCCAAAATTTTATGGTTCGTAGTAATAGTTGGATTTGTTAGTGGCGAGTTGTGGGCTTCCGATTTAAAGGGTCCTGGCTACCTGCTGCATCTATTGGCTATTCAAAACGTGGGCAAAATTAGAAAAGTCTATTAATTTGATAGCTTATATAATTTTTATCTTTTATAACTAATAGGATATTCAGTGAATGCACCGAGTAAAACGTTAACCACCTTTCATACGTTCACCACCTGTAACTCGATCAAGACATCTAGCCAATATTGTCACCGTTGATTTTTCTTTAGAATCGTCATCTAGTCGACCAAGTACTCCAATTCAAATTTCCGATAATCCATTTTTGAACCCGACCTCACAATTGAGAATCCGGAGGATATTCAGGGACAATTCAGAGATCCTGAACCACTAATCATTCCTCCTGAACCATAAATCACTCATCCAGAGATTGTCGAGGAAGAAACCATTAAATCAGAATCCTCTAGTGATTCAGATTCAATAAATTCAATCATGAAAAATCTGGAACCTATAAGTATGGAAGACCGAATGAGGGCTAAACGCACTGTTCAAGGTCATGCAATTACTCAATCAGACATTAACGCACCAGATTATGAAATCAAAGGACAAATCCTACACATGGTAACTAATCAATGCCAATTTAGTGGTGCACCGAAGGAAGATCCAAACGAATATCTTCGAACCTTTAATAGGATTTGGACTTTATTCAAGATCAGATAAGTTGAGGATGAACAGATATATCTCATGTTATTTCCCTGGACTTTAAAGGGAGATGCCAAAGATTGGTTAGAATTGTTACCTGAAGGGGCGATTGATACATGGGATGTTTTAGTTGAAAAATTTCTTAAACAATTCTTTCTGGCATCTAAAGCCGTGAGACTTCAAGGAGAAATTGTTACGTTCACGCAAAAGCTAAATGAAACTCTATATGAAGCGTAGACAAGTTTTGGAAAGTTGTTGAGAGGATGTCCTCAACATGGTTTAGACACTTATCAAATAGTACAAATATTCTACCAAGGATGCAATATTACTACACGAAAAGACATTGACATAGTAGCTGGTGGTTCCATTATGAAGAAAACCGCAACTGAAGCTTACAAAATTATTGATAACACTGCTTCCCACTCACATGAGTGACATCAAGAAAAAGACATCGTTAGATCATCTAAAGCAGCTAGAGCCAATTCTAGCCATGACTTTGATTCCATTTCTGCAAAGATAGATGCTTTCGAGAGATGAATGGAAAAGATGACTAAAGATATTTACTCAATACGAATTTGTTGTGAACAGTGTGGAGCACCACATTTGACAAAAGATTGTCTCAGTATTGAACAAATAATGGAACAATGAGAGAATATTTCATACATGAACCAAAGGCCTGGAAATAATTATCAGAATAATTATCAACCGCCAAGACCAAACTACAATCAGAATTATAACCGAAATGTTTCATACAACAACCAACAAGGTCCTAGCAATCAACAAGTATCTAATAATACTTACAACCAGCAAAGACCTATTTTTCAAAATAAACCACCACAAACCGATGATAAAAATCCAAATTTAGAAGACATGATGTTGAAGCTAGATGAATCTCAAACGCAGTTTTTCACATCTCAAAAACAAACCAATGAACAAAATACTCAAGCATTTAGAAATCAACAAGCTTCTATTCAAAATCTGGAACAAGAAGTAAGTAACCTAGCAAGGTTGATAGGTGAAAGAAAACTGGGAAGTTACCTAGCGATACAAATGCTAACTTCCGGAATGAAACAGCTAAAGCCATTACCACAAGAAGTGGTATTACACTTAAACCGCCTGAAATGCCTATAATTTCTGATGACTCAATTCCTACTACACAGAAACCACAATTTGATCAAGAAAAGGAAACAGAACCGGTAGTTGAAAAGGTTAATGAAGATAACATAGTTAAGGCAAAACCTTATGTTAAACCATACCAACCACCGCTTCCTTACCCGAGTAAAATGAGAAAAGAAAGACTTGAAGCCGAGAAATCCAAATTCTTGGATATGTTTAAACAAATAAATGTCAATCTTCCTTTCATTGATGTAATTTCAGAAAGAAAATGGAAGAACTCTCGGCTGTTACAATGAATGCTAATTGTTCTGCAGTGCTGTTGAATAAGATACCAGAAAAACTCTCAAATCCAGGAAGTTTCACAATTCCATATTTTCTGGGTAGTCTTAGTTCAATAGAAGCATTGGCAGACTTAGGTACTGGTATAAATTTAATGCCATATTCATTATACACTAAACTAGACCTTGGAGAATTGAAACCAACATGAATAAGCATACAACTAACCGATCGATCAGTAAAATATCCTAGAGGGATAATGGAGAACATGCTAGTTAATGTTGGTACTTTAGTATTTCCAGTAGATTTTGTTATTCTGGACATGGAAGAAGATTCTCGAGTTCCTCTCATATTAGGAAGACTATTCTTAAATACGGCTAAAGCAATAATAGACGTGTTCGGTAAGAAACTGACCCTAAGTATAGAGGACGAGAGTGTTACCTTTTCTGTTGATAGAGCCATGCAACAACCGCAATTTGCAGATGATACATGTTATTATATTCAAACTATAGATTCACATGCAGAATTGTTAAAAGAATTTCCAGAATTACAAGGAACAGGAGAATGTTCTTTAGGAGAAGGAACTGAACCAATTGATGAAGCTGAAATGTTAGCCGCACTCATGGCTAATGAATACGAACCAACAACAGAAGAACTTCAAATGTTAAAAGAGGAAGACAGATATCGATACAAATCATCGTTAGAAGAACCACCGACATTAGAGTTAAAGCCACTTCCAAATCATTTGGAATACGCTTATTTACATTTTGAATCTAAATTACCTGTAATAATATCATCTTCTCTTACGGAAAATGAAAAATCTCAACTCATTTCTGTGCTAAAAGCTCATAAACCAGCTATTGCATGGAAGATTCATGACATTAAAGGCATAAGTCCTTCGTATTGCACACATAAAATCCTTATGGAAGATGGTCATAAAACATATGTTCAACGTCAACGAAGACTAAATCCTAATATGCAAGATGTTGTTAAGAAAGAAATTATTAAACTGCTTGATGCAGGTTTAATTTATCCAATCTCTGATAGTCCATGGGTAAGCCCAGTTCAATGCGTACCTAAGAAGGGTGGCATGACTGTCATCACAAATGAAAAAATGAGCTTATTCCTACTAGGACTGTAACAGGATGGCGTGTTTATATTGATTATAGAATATTAAATAATGCCACCAGAAAAGATCACTTTCCCTTACCTTTCATTGATCAAATGTTGGAAAGATTAGCCGGGAATAGTTACTATTGTTTTCTTGACGGTTTCTACGGATACTTTCAAATTCCAATAGCACCCGAGGACCAAGAGAAAACCACATTCACGTGCCCTTATGGTACTTTTGCTTACAAACGCATTCCATTTGGACTTTGCAACGCCCCTGCAACCTTTCAAAGGTGCATGATGGCGATTTTTCACGACATGATAGAAGAATGCATGGAAGTTTTCATGGATGACTTTTCAGTCTTCGGTGATACTTTTGAATCATGTCTAGTTAATATTGAACGAAAGCTTATTAGATGCGAGCAATCAAATCTAGTTCTTAATTGGGAGAAATGCCATTTCATGGTTAGAGAAGGCATCGTTCATGGTCATAAAATTTCAACGGAAGGAATTGAAGTGGATAGAGCTAAAGTAGATGTAATTGCTAAACTTCCACATCCCACCAATGTTAGAGGAGTTAGGAGTTTTCTAGGGCATGCCGGTTTTTACCGACGTTTCATAAAAGACTTTTCTAAAATTGCCACTCCTATGAATAAAATCCTAGAAAAAGATGCTCCATTCATCTTTTTGGATGAATGTATTAAATCTTTTAATATTCTTAAAGAAAAAATCACTAATGCGCCGATCATGATAACTCCAAATTGGAATCTACCGTTTGAACTATTGTGCGATGCACGTGATTTTGCAATGGGAGCCGTTTTAGGACAAAGGATTGAAAAATGATTTCAACCTATTTATTACTCTAGCAAGACATTACAAGGAGCACAAATGAATTATACAACTACTGAAAAAGAACTCCTTGCTATTGTCTTTGCTTTTGACAAATTTCGTTCATTTATCGTTTTAGCTAAAACGGTGGTGTATACCGACCATTCTGCTCTTAGATACCTATTTTCGAAACAAGATGCCAAACCACGATTAATCCGTTGGATCTTACTCTTACAAGAGTTCGATATTGAAATCTGAGATAAAAAGGGAGCAGAAAATCTCGCTGATGATCATCTTTCTCGTCTTGAAAATCCCAAATTAGAAGTTCTAAATGAATCGGCTATACAAGATAACTTTCCTGATGAATATCTATTGAGAATTGATTATAATGAAATTTCATGGTTTGCAGACTATGCAAACTACTTAGTGTGTGGATTCCTTGAAAAAGGGTTGTCGTACCAAAAACGAAAGAAATTCTTTAGTGATATAAAACACTATTTTTGGGAAGATCCACATTTGTTTAAAAGTTGTCCCGATGGAATAATCCGCCGATGTGTATTCGGGGATGAAGCTAGTCAAATCTTAAACCATTGTCAAACAGGACCAACAGGAGGGCATTATGGGCCTCAACTTACCGCAAGGAAAGTTTATGACGCTGGATTTTATTGGCCTACAATTTTCAAAGACGCACACCTTCTCTGTAAATCCTGTGATGCATATCAAAGGGCCGGAAAAATAAGTCAACGTGATGAAATGCCACAAAATGTCATTCAAGTATGTGAATTTGACGTTTGGGGTATTGACTTTAATTTATGGGTCCATTTCCAAAATCTTATAATAATCTTTACATTCTCGTAGCCATTGATTATGTATCTAATTGGGCGGAGGCACAAGCTCTCCCAACTAACGATGCACGAGTTGTAGTCAACTTCTTAAAACGTCTTTTTGCTAGGTTTGGAACACCGAAAGCTTTAATAAGTGATCGGGGTACTCATTTTTGTAATAATCAACTTGAGAAAGTTCTCAAAAGATATGGAGTAACTCATAAAATCTCAACCGCTTATCATCCACAAACAAGTGGACAAGTTGAAAATAACAACCGAGCATTAAAACGTATTCTAGAGAAAACTGTAGGATCAAATCCAAAGGAATGGTCCATGAAATTGGAGGATGCACTCTGGGCTTTTAGAACAGCCTACAAAACTCCAATTGGAACCACACCTTTTAAACTCGTTTACAGAAAAGCATGTCATCTTCCAGTAGAAATTGAGCATAAAGCATTTTGGGCTTTGAAAACATGTAATCTTGATTTGCATGAAGCCGGACGTCTACGGTTAAGTCAACTAAACGAATTAGAAGAATTAAGACATGAAGCATACGAAAATTGTTAATCTATAAAGAAAGAACGAAGAAATGGCATGATAAAAGAATCAGAAGTTCAAAAGAATTGAAGGAAGGAGACAGAGTTCTTCTTTTCAATTCACGATTCAAGCTATTTCCTGGAAAATTGAAATCAAGATGGTCTGGACCATTCATAGTCAAAAGAGTTTTCCCATACGGAACAATAGAGTTAATAAATTCAAATGGGATTGATTTTAAAGTTAGTGGTCAAAGAGTTAAACATTACATACATGGTCCGATGGAAGTTAACAATGAAGTCAATCATAATTTCACCACTCAAGAAAACCCTCAGAATGAAAACATAAATATGTTATCAACAACATATGAAAAACCAAAATCGGAAGACGGGGAAACTTCAAATTGGAGTGATGAAAAAGAATTTCTATATAAACCTCCCATTCTAAGAAACGAAGAAAATTGTGAACAAAAAGTTCAAGTAGAAGTGAAAGAACCAAGAAAAGACCACTTGAAAAAGGTTAACAAACCAACTCTACTTACTAAAGTAGGAGACCCAGGTGAATTTATCATTTCTTGCTTGCATAATGATGGTGCTATGTATAATGGACTCACAGATTTAGGAGCAAGTGCAAATGTTATGCCTCTTTCCTTATACAAAAGATTAGGTGTGGTAAATTAAGACCAACCAGAATTGGTGTTCAATTATTTGATCAAACCATTAAACACCCGGTTGGAATAGTCAATAATTTACTTGTTAAAGTGGGAAGTTTGACCTTTGTTGCAAACTTTATAGTTATTAATATAGGGGAAGACCTTGATATTCCTTTAATTTTAGGTTGCCCATTTTTAGCAACCACCGAAGCATTCATTGATGTAAGAGAAGGTAGAATGACACTTAGGGATGGTAACAAATCGGTCACCTTTATGAACCGAAAGTTTAGATCTCCACCAACCAAAACTGTTGAACCAATAAAAATGCCTAAGTGTGGGGAAGATGAAGAAACACCTAATGATAACCCGATAACAAAGAACCCCGTTATTGATACGAAATTAGATGAACCCGTTTTCAACAGTTCAACGAAGAAACTTTATAAACAGATTCAAGATGCTAGGATTAAGGGGAACTTTAAGTTATGTAACCGATTAATATCCAATTTGTCGCCTAAAGAAAAGGCAATGTTAGTTGAATTTGTGAAAGTTACAGAGGAAATCAACAATTGGCTTGAAGCAAAAGTCAGAGATATACAAGTTGTTGATAGTCCAATTGAAAACGAAGTTAATCACAATTTCAACACCACAGCTAACTAAGTGTGGGGAGAATCAAGTCTTTTTAAGGATAATATATATTTATGTTAGAGTTAGATTTCCTTTTTTCGTGTAGTTTTCGAAAGTGGAATCTGAATGGTCTTTCCCTAGCAGACCCTAAAGAACTAGTCTTCACCCTCCATTCTGAATTTTTATTTTTTTAGATTTTACGAGATGAAGAATTCCTTTGATCTGAACCATGGTCTACTACTACACGCTTTGATTACTAAACGTAATAATGACACACTCCCGAGTGAAGTGGTATCCTTCATAAGAGGCAAAATGGACGAAGTGAGAAAAGAACTCAGGAACAATCATAATAAGATACATTTTGGTAAAGGAAAATCAAAATCCGCAACAAAAAGAAGAGCACGACACCTTGAAAGATGTCATAAATTCAGAAAATGGTCACATTAAGGTAAATGTTTGAATAATCAAACATATTCAAATACCGAATTTGTTACTTTATGCAAAGAAGGACCGTTCATATGTTTAGAAGAAAAGTTATTGAAGAATCAAGGTTATGCTTATGTAGCTATGGAAAACCAAATCACACGACTCTCCTATGAGTCAGCTAAAGCAGGACTCTGAGAATTCTATCTCACAGGTAAGTATGTACAGTTTTTATTTATTTTTATTTATTGCTTTTAACCTTTTGATAATAAATGCTGAATCGTTCGCTATAAAGTATTAAATTGATATTCAATAAAATTAGGTATGCGAAACCGAAATTATTGATATCATACAAAAATTTATTACATCACTGCGAAATTTACCGTTTATTCATAAGGTATAAATATCTTTAATCAATCAATTCAAAATATTTCAGAAATTCGTCAGGAGTAAAACTAGGTAAAATAGCCGAAATTACTTTACCCAAAAGAGGGACGTATATTTTTGTTAATATTTGATTGATTAAAGTGGGATAAAAGACCAAAAAGATTTTTAATTTTAATTTTTACCTTGTTTTTAAATTAATATTAAATTATTATTGTAAATTTTTAAAAACCAATATATTTAAGTTTTTAAATATTTTAAAAAATTAACATTTTCAATATAAGTTTGTAAAATTAATGTATAAAAATATTAATGATATTTATATGAATTTTTAATTTTATGCATTTTAAATTTAAGTTTGGTGTGAATTTAAAAACAAAATTTACTTTATTTCATTAAGTTAAAAATTTGATATTTAAAATTTGTCATGAGTTGAAGACTAGGTCGTTGAACCGAAATTGCTTAACCCGAGGGCGGGACGAGAACTTTTATTATCATTATTTTTAATCTTATTGAATTAAAGTATGCCAAAAACATTTAAAACACCCCTAAAATCTTCATTTTTCAACCAAAATTCACCAAATTTCTTGAAATAATCCGCTATAATCATGCCTATTTTCAGATGGGGGGGCAGGAAGGTAAAGATTTCACCCCTAAAACTCTTTAAATTCGAATTTTAGTGTTCTTGAGCTAATTTTTACCTAATTTGATTTTGTTAATTTCTAGTGTAATTAGAGTTAAATTGTTAGTATATTATGCATGTATAACCTAGATTGATGCTATTTAACATGATTTGAAGCCAAAAACTTCAAAATTTTTAGAAATCTAGGGTTTGTGTTCTTGAGCAATTTGAGACTTTTTGATATAAACAGGTTATGGCCAATTTTTGTCATGAATTATTGTTAAATTAAGTAATGTAACATGTTTAGGTAGCTAAATGATCCAAACTTTGATCGTAAACATGATTTTTGAGAATTAAAGTAGAATTTTTAAGTCTAAAATTCATGAACTTGATTAATTTGATATAAATGCCATTTGAAACTTGTTTAATTGCTAGTAATGATTATTTTGACATGTTATTTGAGATAAAAGCTTATGAACTTTGTAAACATTTTCATATATGATTATTTGAAAATGTGTAGAATTGATAAAAATATGAAAATGAGTATAAGTTTAATATGGATTAAATATGTTATTGTAATTGTTTTAATTTGTATTTTGCTAACACTAATGCATATTTGGATGCACAAATTTTGTGTTTAATGTGTTTTGTAGATAAATACAGATACGGACGGTGCATCATCGTCTAGGCAACCTGATCCGAAACCACAGCCAGAGATGCAATATCACGAACCGGAACAACAACTTGAACAACAACAACATTATTATCAACACGTGCCATACTATGAGCCGGAGCCACAATTTTTTATTACCTACGTAGTATTTCCCGTTCACAATATAATAGAACACCCAACAATTCATGAAGAACAGTTGCATCCCAATTTAAGATTTGATAGAAGTTGGAGAGATTACCCGACGTACCAACGTAACAAATTTAAGCTTTGGACCAAAAATGTAGAAGTACCAAGGATAATAGATTGGGAGCCTTTGGAAAGGGTCCACCTAGCTAACCTAGTTAGGCAGCATCTAATCCAAAGGTATTGCAGCTCTTCTTTTTTCTATTGGGAACGTTTATTTACCACTCGTAGGCCTGTATATAAAGAGTGGTGTGTTGAGCTAATGAGTACTATAGCTTTTAATAAGGATGTAGATAGGTAAGACCATAAGAGTTTCCTTAGATTTTTACTTGGCCGTAGGATGTACAGGATGTCAATGCTAGACATGGCAAGGGCTTTACAGATTTACACTCCCGCTGAATTACTATCACCTTATTGTACAAATTTGATTTATCATGGTGAGCGGGTAGATAAAAATTTTGACGCTAACGCCATCTGGAGGCGTATGTTAAATTATAATGTTTTTATGCGAGGAGGAAGACAGTCCTATTTAGATTTTAATAAAGTCGAGTTTCGTATAATACATAGATTCTTAGCAAACTTGATTACACAAAGAGGTAACAACAAGGAGAAAATGACCTTACACGATTTATTTTACCTTAAGTGCATTGGAGACACTAGAGGCTTTGTTAATATCCCCTACTGTGTTGGTTTTTATCTGTCCAAAATGGTGGAAGGTATACAGGAAGGGGGAATAATTGGAGGAGGTATTTTTGTTACCCTCATTGGAGAGTATTTAAGTGTAGATAAGAAACAAGGGGGTCCAATGATGGTGGTTAGGGAACAAGACGAGACTTTAGGTTTGCAAGTCTATCAAGGTGCAAAGGTATTAACTAAGAGACGCAATCAGGCAATACCATATCAGGGCCGCCATCTACAGGTAGAGAGGGGTTCGGATGAGGAAATGGAGGAAGCGGATGACATTAGCAATGTCATTAGGGATAGTGATACTGACATTTTCCAGCGTATAGATGAGGTAGAAATGACTAATGAGGATAGGCATCGTCAGTATGAGCAGTGGCAAGCCGCGAATGAGTTTGAGACTTCCAGGCGATACCAATACGATAGCTGGTAAGTTCATCAGCACTAAATCATGAGCCAGCTATCATATCAGGTACCAAATAACTACATCTCGACTCGGCCTTCTTACTATCCACCACATCAGCCTGACATGCGACCACCCTATGACCTGTACGACCCCAATCAAGCCTACCAGAACACCTATCACTAACCATGGAACCCGAATGATGATATGAACTGGAACCCTTATCAAAATCAATAGTGTTCCATTGGTGATGTCTTCTCTTTTATTATTTTTATCTATTTATGCTAAACATTTAACATTTTGATACTTTAATGTAATGTTTAATTTTTTTATTATTTTGTACTAATATTTCATTTTTGTAATTTGAAAGTGGGATATTAAGTCTCATTTCAAATTACCATGTATGTTTATATTTGTATTGTATGTATTTTATCTCATGTACGCAACAGGGTAAAACAGCGCATTTTCAAAGTCTGGCATTAAGTTTAGCAAAAGCTATTAATTTTGACGACAAAATGAAAAACAAGTATGATGTAACAACAGACGGTATGAACAAATGATGTGCACCATTTATCATTCAACACAAACAACAATATGTTTGGAAACTTTGGTAAAATTTAATCATTTTCCTACGCTAATCACCCTCAATAATTTAAATTGTTGCTGATTTCTTGCAAATAAGGGCATTGAAAGATCTTAAGTGTGGGAAGGGGTTAAATTCTTTCGGGTTTTAAAATTTTAATTTAAACACTTGGTTACCATTAGAAATACTAGTAACGCAGTAGTTGTATTAGAATCTAGTGCTCTCTAATAATAAAGAACAGTCCTAGTCTTATATACTGACTACCCACTTCTAGTAAAAAAATTTTAAAAATTTTCAAATAAATAAATTCAAAATCATGTTTATACATATTTATGAACGATAAAACTAGGTGTTAACACCGAAATTATTGTTACCTCGGAAAGGACATAAATTGAGAAACAACCCAAAATGCTTGAATTCATTTAAAATGGAATAAAGGAGAATAAAAAGGCAAAGAAAGAAAAATAAAAGACAAGTGTGGGAAAAATTTATCATGTTATTTAGAACATATATCACATATTTTTGTACAAATAATTAAAAATACTTTTGTTTTGGACAATATTAATCAGTTTTACCCAGTTTATTGTAATATAAATAGAATTTATAAGGAAGTACAGTCTTCCGAGAAAAAGACACGCGCTTCTTGATTTAGGTCAGGAAGTTGTCGTTCAGACCAGTTGTAGAGTCTACGAAACACCTTGAAAAGTTTTCTCAAAAATCAGCTGGAAATCCACCGAATTCAGCATCAAACAGGGTCTCCAAGTGGTCAGACTTATCCTAACCATGAGAGGATCTGTCTCGTACAATGGGGGCACCGTGCAAATTAGCTTATAAGACTAATGAATCAGATCCCCAGAAAGGATAATCTCCTTAAAGATCAAAAATCAGCTTTTAAGACTGATATTACTCAATCCTTGAGATTGACCTTAAAGATTGAGAATTACAAACTCATGGAATTCGATGATATCTAAACTCGAGCTTGAACGAGAAAATATTTTGATCAAATTACAAACCAATTTGTTTTCTGAAAACCCTATTTTCAATACGTTCATTACCATTGAACGTAAAATCCTAGGAATTCACCTAGAATTCATTAGGTCACGTGAACCAAATCGGGTGTCAACCGTAAGAACGGTGGTTGTATAGCATGGTCAAAGACAGGACCTTGTGCCAGATCGAAAAAATATAGGGTGATCTTTACTATTGCTCTTACAAAGGATAGTAATTGCATCCGACACGATATAGACCATAATTATCTGCATGTCACGGGACATTGCCTTAACAGTTGCTTATTCAACGCTTTCCTTTACAACCGGATAGTAGTTTACCGAAAGGTAATATACGGAGAAAGTAAATTGGACGTGTTGCTTTCTCAATACAAGGTTAGCAAGTGGGTGACACAAAACCATAAGTTTTGAGCTAAAATTTCAAAATCTGAAACCCACAAAACCCACAAAAATATTTTGCAAACACCGGTGAAGGGTTATTTCGGAAAACTTATCTAGGGTAAAAGCTAGATTGAATTTTCAAAAAGATCAAATGTTTTCATAAAGAACCAATTTCTTAAAGGATCTAAATTTTCATAGTCATGTGGGACTGTAAACCACAAAATTACTATCATTGTTCATACCGCCGTATAGAAATCACTGATGTACAAAGTGTGAAGAATAAAGAAGTGATTCAATTTGTTTATATTCAAGTTCTATATTGCTTGAGGACAAACAACGCTCAAGTGTGGGAATATTTGATAATGCTAAAAACGAACATATATTTCATAGCATTATCCTTCAAGAAAGACAAGCTTTTGGTTGCAATTGTTCTATTTACAAGTGATATTCGTTTAAATATTAAAAGGTGAAGACAAAAGACAGATTCGACGAATTGAAGACGCAAATGGACACAACGCTAAAAAGTACAAAGTACAATCAAAGTGGTTCAAATTATTGATGAGAAACGTCTAAAAGTTACAAGAGTACGAGCCGCGAAACGCAAAGTACAAAATATTAAATAGTACGGAAGGACGTTCGAAAATTCGGAACCGAGACATGAACCAACTATCAACGCGCGACGTAACGGACCTAAAATTACAAGTCAACTATACACAAGAATATAATATATATATATATATATATATATATATATATATATATATATATATATATAATTATATAAAATTATATATATTATATTATATATTATAATAAAACTCGAGCAGCCCACGTATTTGTTGCATGGTGACCAGGAAATGACGGCCATGCGATCGCATGGCCAGGAAGTAGAAAAACCATGCGATCTCATGGCACCCATCAACTTGCCACATCTATAAATTGAAGCATTTTTCGGACGAATTTTACACAATATATATCCATCTACTCTCTATATCTCAAATATATATTTATATTTATATTTTAATTATAATTTAAGTTTAATAATAATAAGGTTATGGTAGCAAATGTTGTAAGTTTGTAAGTCGAAATTCTGTCCGTGTAACACTACGCGATTAATACTCATTGTAAGTTATGTTCAACCTTTTTAAATTAATGTCTCGTAGCTAAGTTATTATTATGCTTATTTAAGCCGAAGTAATCATGATGTTGGGCTAAATATTATGATTGGGTAATTGGGTTTTGGACCATAATTGAGGTTTGGACAAAAGAACGACACTTGTGGAAATTAGACTATGGGATATTAATGGGCTTTATATTAACTAAACGATACCTCGTTAATTTAATATAAAGGTTACAATTTGACGTATCTATAAATAACCACATACGCTTAAATCGGGTACGGTGGGCGGGATATTTATAAATACAAATTATTCTTCATTTGACCGGACACGGTGATGGATTAATTGTTAATGGACTTATTAAAACAGGGGTGGATTACATTCAAGGGTAATTGGTTTAATTGTTAACAAAATAATAAAACCTTGGATTACACGCAGTCGATAACCTGGTGTATTCATTAAATAAAGTATTAAGACCTTGTTACAGTTCGAATCCCCAATTAGTTGGAATATTTGACTTCGGATATAAGGTTAATTTGACAAAGATCCTCGCACTTTATAATTATGACCGATGGACTATTATGGAAAAAATCGTATGGACATATCGAATAATCCAGGACAAAGGAAAATTAACCCATGGTAATAAATTAAAATCAGCACGTCGAACATCATGATTACGGAAGTTTAAATAAGCATAATTCCTTTATTTTATATCTTATCGCACTTTTAATTATCGTACTTTTTAATTATCGCAATTTTATTTATCATCATTTTATTTATCGCACTTTAAATTATCGCACTTTTATTATCGTTATTTACTTTACGCTTTAAATTAAGTCATTTATATATTTAATATTTTACATTAGGTTTTAATTGCGATTTAAGACATAAAATCGACAAACTGGTCATTAAACGGTAAAACCCCCTTTTTATAATAATAATAATACTAGTTATATATATATATATATATATATATATATATATATATATATATATATATATATATATATAGTGGTAGGATCAAGAGGGAAGTAACCATTCGGGGAGAAGCAGGGGGAAGCCAAAACTTTTTTTTTCTTCGTTTTTTGAAAAAACTTTGTTCACGAACATTATAGATGAGATGAAAATATGAATATTTAGGAGAGACACTTTGTGATAAATGTTTTTAGTTTGGCAGGAAAACGCTTGAAGTAGTAATATATAACAATTATCGTGTTTTTCGGGCGTATTTTGAGGTTTTAGCTATTGGGGTTTAGATATTAGGGTTTAGATATTAGGGTTTATAGGGTTTAGATATTAGGGTTTAGAAATTTAGGGTTTAGGGTTTAGATTTAGGGTTTAGATTTAGGATTTAGATTGAGTTTTTAACACGAACGGTTTAGAGTTTAGGGTTTAGGGTTTAGGGTTTGGTGTTTTGGGTTTATGGAATAAACCCATAACACCAAACCCTAAACCCTAAACCCTAAACCCTAAACTCTAAATCTGGCTAAATTTTACTTCACAAAATATGAAAAAAAAACGTTCATATTCTTCACGAACAATATTATCTTGAATGTTATTTTTGTCGATCGTTTTTCCGCCTAAATAATAACATTCATCACGAAGTATCTATTCTAAATGTTCATATTTTCGTGTGATCTTGATGCCGGAAAAAAAAATTTCAAAAAAAATGAAAAAATAAACATTTTGCTTCCCCCCGCTTCCCCCCGATTGGTTACTTCGCCATTGATCCTACCCTATATATATATATATATATATATATATATATATATATATATATATATATATATATATATATATATATATATATATATATATATATATATATATATATATATATATATATATATATATACAAATATAGTTTTTAAAAAAATATAGCGTTAAACTTGGCTATCTCCCTGCGAAACGAACCGGACTTACTAAAAACTCTACTTTACGATTAGGAACACTGCCTATAGTGTTGTAGCAAAGTTTAGGTATATCCACTCTATAAATAAATAAATAACTTGTGTAAAATTGTATCGTATTTAATAGTATTTCGTAGTAAAATATAACTATTTCGTATACACCTCGGATAACATCAACACCTCAATCGTGAGAATGAACCAACCGCACTTCATCTTCGGAAGAAAAGATTGACGCGTATAGTTATGCACCTGAAAAACTCACAGAACCTGAGTAAACGTTTAACACGTATCTGTACTAATTCCTTTAGCATTGTTATTACCGAAAATAACTGTGCAATCCCTTTTCAAAGTAGTCAATTTTGTCATAGCTTTAGCAAATCAACTTCGACTTTCATTCGGATTATCCTTATTATAACCTTAATATATAAGTTTGCCTTTTCGTCATCGTTACCGGAGAACCGTTTATATACCACCACATTAGCAGTAACCTTACCAACAACTTCATTACTCATTGATCTAAGACTCTTCGAAAAACCAATATATTTGTTCATTAAAACCCTATCATACACTCATCTGCATCTTGTAACGATAGTTGCCATACCAAATACCGAGAAGCATTAATCATTAATTCTCGAATTTCGCAGTATTCCTACGTCAATAGTTATACATCTATATATAACGTATATCTTCTGGACTGATGAATTTCAATTCAGAATCCCTGAATTCCTGAAAAGCACTCTAGCTTACGAATCAGATCTCCGAATTCTGAAAAAGCTGATGAAGCGGCGAAAACTGAAGACTGCCTTAACAGTCAAAAGTTTGATGATAAAGAATGGAGTGTTGAAAAAGCTCAAAAGTTTTGATTCGGAAAAATGAATTGAGCAAACCATGAAGGCGGCTATGGATAAATCACAAAGTCTAAACCTGCTTCAAAGAATCCAAATGATCCAGTATCTGCTGAAGTCATTAACGAATAACATGCTCCTGACTCTACACTTTTACAAACAAATCTTCATCATCATCCATCGATATTAGAAATTCTAAGATATCATCGTATCTTTCATTATAAATATCCTCGATATTTCTGAAGATATTTTCATAACTATTCTTATCTGAAATCATTAATCTCTTCGCGCTATCAGTGTTACATCATATAAGAAACTGTTAGTTTCTATATTCTGTAAACTTTCGAGTTTAAACTATGAATGTTTTTGAAGTAGTGTTGGGAACTAATGCATGAGTTAGTATAATATAATGACACTTGATCAACGTGATTATATTACAGTAAGTCATGTTGAGTTTCTAATGAAGCATGATGATTCACAGACCCTACCGTCATCATGTTCCATGTTACACGACTCTTACATTCTACCTAATCTCCAAACATATCAAGGATATATCTTCCCGATAGTTCTATCTTTTCTCTTGAATTATGGTAAGTTAACAAATCAAGATCGTACTATTACAATCTCTCTCTTAGAACATTAGTCATGTTCATTCGAAACTCTATAACTATGAATTCTGGACCATTATTCGCTTGACTTAAAGTCGGAAATAGAAAACAAAAGGATGGAACTCCAAAATATAAAGGAAATAAAGAGGGTTGATTTATAGTGAACTATTCGACAGAGCAATCGACACACATTATCGCCTTTAATCAAAGAGGATCCTAATTTCTTTTTCGAAGAATCAAATCTTATTACAAAGATTTTCTCTAAAATCCCTTAAATTCCGGAATTCAACCTGACTACGTCAAGCTAAGACGAATCTTTACTTCTTTATTTCGCTCTTTTGTGATAACTGCACTCGTACTCTTCGAGTAATCGAATTATCTTATCCATATTACTCAACAGTAATAAAACTCTATTTATTAGCTCATATGTGTCATGAAAACATACTTATTGTCAACCATGACGATCCCAATCAAATTTCGGGACGAAATTTCTTTAACGGGTAGGTACTGTGACGACCCGGAAATTTCCGACCAAATTTAAACTTAATCTTTATATGAATTCGACACGATATGTAAAGTCTGTAATGTTGAGTATCAAAATTTTGAAACTGTTTCAAATATTCAATTACCCTTCGACTGCTCTCGACGATTCACGAAACACTAATTGTAAATAGATACATATATATTTATAATATATGAATTTGAAATATAAATTAAAATATTATATGACGTAATTGTTAGAATTAATAATGTAAAATAAAATAATATATAATAACTATTATTTAAAATATAACTATATATGTAAATAATGTATAATGAATATATATATAGTTTTGAATTTATTTTGTAAGCAACAATAACGCTCAACTGTCATTCGATCGATAATAAGTAAGTTAAAATCAAACTTATATTATTTTAAAATAAACTGTGATTTGAAAATGAGTTTTACAAATTATAGACTTATTAAAAATGTATTTAGGAACTATTTGTTGAATTTTAAAACTTTTTATATTTTACTTGGGGTTGGGAGTGAATAATTAATGTAATTTTTATTTAATAGTTAAGGACCGAATTTCATACCATAATGACCAAAATAAATAAATATACTTAATGTAAAAATTTGGGATTTTTCCAAAGACTTTTATCCGCCACTGAATATCATCGGAGTACAATTTTCAGTCCGTAATAGACGACGGTTAACAATTCACACATTTCTTATATCTAAGATATTTTTATTATTATTATAATATAATAATTGTAGCACTGTATGAAGACTCTTTTCTCATTTACATATACTATTTCTGTTTTCAATTCAACCCCACAATTGAAATTGTTGTCCGATGGCTTCACTGTACTACTAGTTAAGATTTCTATTTGATTACTATGCATTATTGTTTTCTTGTGTTTTCATTTGATCATTCATAACAAACCATCTATCTAATCTCAATATATAAATATACATATACATACAACTGCAACTACAACTTAAAAATCCATTACCTTCTTGATTCTGTCAATCAAACCACCACTTTTGAGAACACCCACTTCCTCCTAAAACCACAAATTAACCATAACAATCATTTTGATCATCACCTTCGTGTGATATTTTTCTTTCTTATCTCGACAGCCATAAGAAACCATCATTGCCACCATCACCGTGAGAAGTCACCATCACCTTCTAACTCCATAAACCCACCACCAGAGACCACACTATGATCACCCTACAACCACCACCACCAACTGCCGCCACCACACCAACACCACCATGAAAACCACCATCCAAACACCTTTGTTCCTGCATGCTGCTGTATGTACTGTTTCTGTCAAAGAAATCCAACCTAAAACGAACCACAATCCTCACCAACCATCGAGCACACCACTGTTACGTTGTTACTGCTACTTTGTATTATGTTTCTATTTTCTTTTTGAGCTGCTGCCTTCCATTCCGACATGTTACTGCTACAACTCGAGATCACCATCATAAGGTCCATAACCATCACCTTTCTCTTATTGGTTTATTTATTCACATCACCATCGAAATTATTTTTTTATGTAAACAACCAAACCGATCACCATTTAAACTAAACTGCTGCTACACCGTTGTATTACTTCTGTTTCTGTTACAACCATCACAACCCACTTACGAACCAACACTGCCTTTCTGTTTACAATTCGTTTTCTTTCTATTTCGATCAATCTGAAATCAAACACAATCATTCAAAGGTCAATACCAAACCGCGATTTCTGTCTTCTGTCCCTTCAAACCACCCTAGTAGATTACTACTGTTGATGAAAGAAGATGATGATGCTACAGTATAATGATGAAGATGATGGTGAGTTATATTGAAGATGATGATGATCCTGACGATTCACGATGATGATGTTGTCGAAGATGAAGATGATGATGATGATGATGATGTTAAACGTAGGGTAGAGATGAGGATAAACCGAAAGCCTTTTGTTAATTGTCGTATTTTAATCAGACGTATACATAATAATAATTGGGCTACAGGATTCTGTTAATTGGGTTGTTAATGATAGTTGGGCTGTTATTGTTAAATGGGCTATTTGATTTAAAAATGAAGTGGGTCTTATAAGAAGAAGGCAACACAAATTTTTAGGTTAAATATATTGGGCTGTGATTTAAAACAGAATAGTACCAGCAGATTAGTTGGTTGGGTATGTTTTGGGTGATCGAGAGGTCGCGGGTTCAAACCCGAGCTTGTGCATTTTTTTTAAGGACTACTTCTGTGAGGTAGTATTACTATTACCATCATTATTATTATTATTATTATTATTATTATTATTATTATTATTATTATTATTAATATTATTATTATTATTATTATTATTATTATTATTATTATTATTATTATTATTATTATTATTATTATTATTATAAACTTAAAAGTTTTAAAACTTACAAAAAATTAGTGGGAAGCCTAGAGACAATCTGGGCCCCCACACCTCTAGCAATAGCAAAACCTATCCTAGTAAAAATATGAGCAGCAGCACCGGCACCAATATCTTGCGCCATCGAACTCTTCTGAACCCGCTTTAGCAAAGAAACAGCCTCCTTCTCTAATTCCCCAAGGGAAGAAAATGAGAAAGGAATGAAACCATAACCAATCGCCAGACAACTAGATTCGTACTTGACCCGCTTCCGACGAGCCGCATTAATCACAGCACGTCCAGGGACAAAGTCAGAAAGCCCAGACTGTGTCAAAGGAGAAGAACCTGTCAAGTCAACACAAACATCGCGACCACAATCCCAGGAATAAAGTAACACATCTGCAGGTCTGAGGGCCCTGTCGTTCCCTCCAGACAACCCAATGTCAACCTCCTTTCTCGCTGAAATCCAAGATCGATAACAAACATCAACAAGGGAATCCCGGACAATATTATGTCGATGCTTAATACCCACCATACCAGCACAAGACACCGCGTGATCCCCGAAAATATCCCCAGTAAAAACCCTTGAACAGGCAGAGCATGCCGTCGAGATAGAGAACAATGGAACACCTAACCGGTAGCACAACACACATCGGTAAGTCTTTGCATTCATCGTCTGACCCAACCCCAAAATAGGGACTGCCCTTAGCCAAGCAGAGGTGTGATCACTCTGCTGTGATTTCCATAAAGCCGATTGTCGGGGAGATAACGAAAAAGTGGATTCTGCAGAAGCGGTAACCTTTGTGAAATAAACATCTGCCAATTTCTTCATGAGTATTGGGGCAGCGACCTCACTCGGATTACCTAAAATATCAAACCCAACCGTTTTATTAAACAGACCCAATGCATCTTCAAAAGCACGACCAAGACCAGCAATACCCGCATGATGTAGGAGCTTGGTCTGCAATCCAGCAGACTGTAATCGAGAAGCCAGAAAAGCATAATGACGAACATCTCCCGCAGAATAAACACCAAGCCCTCCAAATGCAAATGGCAAGGTGGCAAGCCGCCACTGCCAATCACCAAACCCAGGCCCTGAAGCAGTAACAATACGCTCCAAGGAAGATCGAAGGGCTCCATCGAAAGCGCGTTGAGCCGCCTCAAATATACTAGGAGGACAAGTACGCAAGGAAAAGTAGAGTTTAGAAACTCCCGTACATGCCCTAAGCAACAAAAACTCACACTGAGGATCATCAAGCTTAGCAACCTTATCCATAAGTGCAATGGACTTGGTCACCCTTTGCATCACCAGTTCACTACTAAAACCAGGATCGGAACTTGCGGGGGCCCCAAGCAACTTAACACCATTTAAAGGCCGAGCAATATTAGGAGGAAAGACACCTACTTGCCTGCTGCGAGGGTCCTCCGTAGGCCAGAAAATTTCTGTTTTTTCAACGTTCAGATGCAGCCCAAAACGAGGCCCATCCTCCATTATTATTATTATTATTATTATTATTATTATTATTATTATTATTATTACTATTATTAGATCTTTTATTATTATTATTATTATTATTATTATTATTATTATTATTATTATTATTATTATTATTATTATTATTATTATTACACTAACACTAAATATTAATATTATTATTATTATCATTAGTATTAATAGGATTATCAAGATTATTATTTTTATTATTATTATTATTATTATTATTATTATTATTATTATTATTATTATTATTATTATTATCATAAGTATTAATATTATTATTAGTAATATTATTATCATTATAGTTATTAATATAAATATTAGTATCATTATTATTATTATTAAAATCATTATTTTTATAGTTATTAGTATTAGTATTCATTATTATTAAAGTTAACATTTTAAAAAGTATCATTTTTATTAAAATTATCATTTTTTATCATTTATATTAAAAGTATCATTTTTAACTCTATTATCATTATTATTATTTTTATCATTACTAATATAATTTTATTATTATAATTATAATATTAACAAATAAACGATATATATATATATATATATATATATATATACAAAAATATATTTAATACATATAACATAACAAATTTATATTTTTATTTATTTTAAATATATAAAATGAATATATGAAACATATAGGTTATTAATATAAAAATGATATAACTAATAAATTTATATATATAAAAACTTGTTCGATTACAATTATGTGTGTTAATATATATACTTGATATACGTTTGTGAATCCGAGGCCAATCTTGCATCGTTCAGTTCCGTCGTATGCATATTTTTACTACAAAATATCGTATAGTGAGTTTCATTTGCTTCCTTTTTAAATGCTTTTGCAATATATATTTTTGGGACTGAGAATACATGCGCTGCTTTTATAAATGCTTTACGAAATAGACACAAGTGATCGAAACTACATTCTATGGTTGGATTATCAAACCGAATATGCCCCTTTTTAGCTTGGTAGCCTAAGAATTGGTGTTTATTATAATTGCCACCAATTGACGTGAATCCTAAAGATAGATCTATGGGCACTAACAAGCCTCAGTCAGAGAATTTGAAATGCTTTAGTACTTTGATTTATCATGTCGATGTGAGTCACGAAATGATGGGGATATTCTATATGCATCCTATTAAGGTTTGTTACCAGGTGTTCACCATATGAATGAATTTTAATTCGCGAGTTACGCGTGTCAATATATGAAATCTTGTGGTCTATTAAAATGATGGAAATGAATGATTATGATAAACTAATGAACTCACCAACCTTTTGGTTGACACTTTAAAGCATGTTTATTCTCAGGTATTAAAGAAATCTTCCGATGTAAATTTGCTCATTTTAGAGATATTACTTGGAGTCATTCATGACATATTTCAAAAGACGTTTCATTCGAGTCGTTGAGTTCATCAAGATTATTACTAGATCAATTATAGTTGGATATATTATGAAATGGTATGCATGCCGTCAAATTTCGATGTAATGAAATTTTGTCTTTTAAAAATCGAATGTAATGTTTGTAAAATGTATCATATAGAGGTCAAGTACCTCGCGATGTAACCAAATGTAATGTATTTGTCCAGATGGATTAGGATGGGTCGTTATAGGAAAAAGTTTCCATCATGTCATGGACGGAGATGGGTACTAAATTCCTAACTAAATATTTCCCTCCTTCTAAACAAACCAAACTAAAGAATGACATCATTAACTTCAAACAAAGTTATGATGAATCTCTTTACACTGCATGGGAGCGATTCAAAACCCTGCTTAAGAAGTGCCCTAATCACCAGCAAGAACGGTCAGTGATATCGGCTAAAAAGTCACGTTTTCACCCCGGTATTAAGGCCCAAAAACAAGAAAGATTCGAACTTTATCGGAAAAATACCCACTTCGTCAGTTAGAATTGAAGAAAAAGTAATTACGAAGACGATGCAAAAAGAATCAAGAGAATCGGAGCTAAAACGAAGATTCTAGAGCGAAAACGGTGAAAGACAAGAAATCAAGTTACGATCCAGGGAATCAGCAAGCCAAACGGCTTGCCAAACAGATTGCCAAATGGGTTGCCAAACGGTCTGCCAGTTAGGCCAACGGCCTGCCAAACGCCCAGATCAAATGGCCTCAGCAAACGGGCTGGCCAAACGGCCTGCCAAACGGGCTGCCAAACGGCCCGCCAGCCGTTTGCAGGCAAAAATCAAGTCTATTTAAAGTGCATTTGTCATTCATTTTCAAAACACACTTCAATTCACTTCTTTCTCTCTCTTTTACAATATTAGTCATACTTTCAAGGTCTTCGACTCCGTGCGGGAAACCTAGTACCCAGAGAAGAACGCCGAAGATTGTATTAGGACCGGTTTGGAATCTTGAAGTTGTCACTTTTGTATTCAGAACTCGTTTAATCTGCTGGTAATTCTATCCCTTGTCTTTATATAATGTCTTTCATTATTATGCTCTGTGATATCGTTGCCATGATTAGCGAGTAGTTATCTTTAGTGTATGTTATGACGTAATCAGTTATAATGCCGAAATTATATGATGGCTTGTGTATGTTGTCAAAATGATTTCTGATTATGCTTTGAACTAAATCGCTTTTCTAACTAATAGAACATAGTTATTGGCTCTGTTATTGGGAAGTCACGAACCCCGATTCAGAGTACACTATCTGTGTCACCCATTGGTAAGAGAAGTTTGTCGGATACAATGTGAGTTTGACTGAGGCACACCGGTTGTAGTAAGTCCACCGAGCCTTGGATTCCGACTGAGGACTCTTTTGTAGTGAAACATCTGACTAGACCCCTAGTACATTGTCGGTCCCAGACCATGCTAGTATAGTCACCAAGCATATAAACTTCGTACGTGCAAGCTGAAGCACAACGGTTGTTGTAAGCTGTACCTCTGCTAAGTAAAGCCATGGAACACGGTTAGTGTTGACTAGTACACTTCACCATAACGTGGTCTCAAGCATTGCACCCCGCTTGAGGGATTGTTTGTTAATTAAGGAATTGTTTGTTTGAACACATAAAGTATTAGACCGTTAGGATAACCGAACATATTCCTGGAAGTCAGGTCGACTTGGCCAGGGTGTTCTTTATGGTTGAACTCTTTTAAGGGCCTAACTATCTTCTAAACTAATCATTAACGAAAGCATCGAGACCATCACATCTCTCGGATATAGAAAACCATGTATTCTATTATACTTAAGAAAGTTTAGACCATTTCGGAATGTTAATACGTCACCCAACCGAGTCGCTCAATTGGATGAGCCGGCTGAACGTGTATGCCTGTAGTCAGACTGCACGGGTGTCGGGGGTAAGGGACGTTGCTGTCTATTCAGAATCTTCAAGCCTATCGCATTACCCAGTGATATGTCTTATGACAGGGGCGTTTAGGACTGGTGTAGTAAATACAAGGTCACTGCCTATCCATGAGCCAACATTCCATAATATCGGCAAAGTAACTGATGAAATCATAACATGCAGTTGTTTTAGCCTTATCTGAATTACAAATTTTATCGCATTTACTTTACTTTACTTTACACTAGAAAACCTAAATTTAGGTAATCACCCACTACTCCTGCACCTTAGAATTATCTAAAGCTTTAGATATAGGTTCGATTCTTCTGATATCTCAAAAATACGACTATAGGTCATACTTCCCTTACTCATAATAAGGAGTAGTATGATTTAGGCTCCACTAAATATAAATTTAAAACAAGTACCTCCCTCTTGGTGGCTGGCTCTGACGCGCCGTGACCTGACGACATCGCGCAAAACAAAATCGTCCGTTTCGGTCATATCAAGAGGGAGACAAGTTTTTGGCGCCGCTGCCGGGGATCTGGTATCAAACAATACTGTTCTCTATCAAACTCATTCACAAACATTTAAGTGGTGTCTAAGAAAGACAATTATACGCGGACTTGGTTGTTGGATTTTCCAAACCGTCTCCAATTAAATTGGAACCAAAAGGATCCTGCCTCTCCGTAGTCGGCCTGGTCACTTGGTTTGTTGAATAGTTCGTGCGAAACTCTGTTATCGAAATACCAGGGAATCAGTAGCAAGAACCAAAAACATATCTATAATTAGGATAATTAGAATACCTTAGCCTAGAATACCTTAGACTACTTTAGAATAAGATTGCCTTAGACTACGTTAGATTACTTAAGATTAATCATTAGCTTAGACTAAATTAGGAACATAGTTTTTCTGTTTAAAAATTTAAAACAACAAAAAAGAGGCATACCCTGTGTATGACCCAAACCCGATTTAGACCAGGGCCGTTGTTATTCGTACCTGATCCAAACGCCATAATCTCTAAAGCATGCAAGGAAGCAAGAATCAGAAAATAAATGGCATTACGCGTTACTTTAGCAGAAAACACTAAACCCTCGATTGAAGGTCGAGGAGGACCGATCAGATTTCCAGAGATTCAAAGACACTCGTTCAAGCTAAAACATCACATCATTCAACTCATCCAGAATGGATGTCAATTCCATGGATTAACGAATGACGATCCTAATTCTCACCTCGATAAATTCATATCTCTTTCGAACTCCTACAAGCAGCCAGGGATAGGACAAGATATAGTCTGGCTATACTTGTTCCCCTATTCTCTCACTCATCATGCACAAACATGGTTCGAAGGACTAGAAAACCATCATGTCATGGACGGAGATGGCTACTCAATTCCTAACCAAATATTTACCTCCTTCTAAACAAACCAAGCTAAAGAATGACATCATTAACTTCAAACAAAGTTATGATGAATCTCTTTACACTGCATGGGAGTGATTCAAAATCCTGCTGAAGAAATGCCCTAATCACCAGTTAGAACGATCAGCCCAAATCTGCACCTTCTACAATGGTCTTACGGTAAAATCATAGGATGACGATCGATGTTGCCGCTCAAGGAAATCTGATGAACCAAACCGCAGATGAAGCATGGGAATTGCTCGAGAACATGACAATGCATCATCATGACTGGAGCAGTAGTGAAACAACTTCATCATCTACACCACTCTCCGCGCTTAACAATCAAACGGAGGCCATCAAATCTCTCACAGACAAGATGGAATCTCTTGCCAAACAACTCAGAGAATTGAAGACGCAGCCACAGCAAGTTAACCAGGTCCAGGCCTGTGTTAACTGTACCAACTCGCAATACGAGAACCCTGACGGTTCAGTCTGTTACGTTCAATACCCAGCTCACCAACCAAATCCCAGTTTTAATCAACAACCAAGGGTTAACCAATTCCAAAGAAGCAACCAACCTTTTCGCTATTGTTACCCACCTTATCAACCCCAACAATCTCAATTGACCTACGATCAACCACTTCCACTCACTGGCCCACCAGCTGAGGAAAATTCCCCAACTACCCAGATTACAAAAGTAACCAACCCCACTCTCGGAACTGATGATCAGTTGACACAGTTCATTCAAGGACAACAACAGCTTAATCAGAGAACTGCATCTAGACAAGAATAGACAGAGATCCTATTGAGAAATCAACTGGCTCTTCTCAAAAGCCTAGAAACGCAGCTCAGACAATGCCTTGAAACTCGACCTCAGGGAAGGTTACCTAGTAATACTATCCAAAACTCCCACATAGAGGAAGCTAAGCAAGTGGACTCAGTAATACCAGGGGAAGAACCACGGAGAAGGACATCTAGAATCAAGAACAAATCGACGTATACTCAACAGTTGCCCACAGCAACTCCGGTTCGTGTACCCTATCCTGGAAGGCTACAGGAAGAACCATCCAAGCTTGATTCCTTCAAGCTTGATGGAAGATTCCTGGACACTGTATCCAAAGTGCCTAATCAAAAAAGATATATTCGAAGGCTTCTCTCTACGAAGGAAAAGATACCAGATTCTAACAAAATTACACTGAGTGAAGACTGCTCAACAGTACTCAGAAACTCTCTACCACAGAAGCTAGGAGATACGGGTCGTTTTATTTTCCCGTGTTCAGTCTACCAACCTGGAACCATTCATGCGCTAGCAAATTTAGGAACAAGTATCAACCTAATACCCTACTCTCTCTACAAGAGATTAGAGTTAGGAGACTTGTCACCAACCAATATGACAATCCAACTTGCCGATCATACAATTTGATATCCTAAGGGCATAGTTGAGAACGTCTTGGTGAAAGTGGACAAATTCTTGTATCCTACGGATTTCGTAGTGATGGACATTCAGGAAGACCTACACACACCACTAGTGTTAGGAAGACCTTTCATGAATACGACTAGGACAGTTATTGATGTGTACAATCAAACCCTAATCTTACGATCACATGGGAAGAGCGTTACCTTCAAAATTGACCGGCCTACCTATCTTTCTGGACAGGCAGAGATGTTTGCTATTTCCACCAGACGGATCACTTCCGATGATGTTGTGACGACCCGGGAATTTCTGACCAAATTTAAACTTAATCTTTATATGATTTCGATACGATAAGTAAAATCTGTAATTTTGAAGTTTCAAAAAACTTTGAAACTATATTCATGTATTCATTTATACCTCTGACTATACCCGACGATTCACGAACATTGATGTATAAATAAATATGTAAATATATATGAAATCTATATGTATGCAATATTGTAATAACTATAAATATAATTAATAAATAATAAGGATTCAATAAAATTATATAATTAAAAGATATTATAATAAATAGAATATATTAAACTTAATTACAAGTTAGAATATAATTGTTATATTAATATTATTACCATTACATTTATTATTATTACATTTATTATTATTATTATTATTATTATTATTATTATTATTATTATTATTATTATTATTATTATTATTAATTGTATTATTAATATTATTACCTCTAGTATAAAATATATAAAACTTAATATGTATATGTGGTTATGATTATAAAAATGAGGATTTTAAATATAACGATAAGATTTATAAATTAGTTGTAATATTATTAGTTAACTAAAAGCAACAAGTAACAAACTGATCCATATATTAAAATGATTAAGGTAAGTTTCACTGTATATGATTTTAGGTTAAAATATAGTTATTGTTACTACTTTCATTATTACTATTAAGACTAATATCAATATTAGTATTATTAATAATATTAATACTACTGTTATAATTGTAATTTATAAAAATCTAATAATTTTAGAGTTATCAAAAAAAAATAGTTATAAATATATATATATATATATATATATATATATATATATATATATATATATATATATATATATATATATATATATATATATATATATATATATATCATAAAAGAGTGATTGAATTTATAAATTAGTAGGATGTAAATGAATTATTAGTTATTATTATTTTCAAAAATTAGTATTGTTATTATTATTAGGATTATTATTAATATCATTATTTAAAATTAGTAATAATATTAATATTATTATATATTATAACAACACTATTATTAATATGTTTATATTTCTTAATTATTAATAAAAAGTGTAATTTAAAAAAAAGAAGATATATATATAGTATGCGTATAATCAGGATTACTGGATTGATTAAGCACTTTAGTCAACATATCTTTTTAATTTTTATCTTCTTCCTCCTAATTATATTCCTAATCGATTTTTCCTGTTTGAGAATTGTTATCAGTCGACATCACCCCTCACTACAATACAACCTCAATCAGTTCATGTTACAGTATCTATGTATTATTTACACTCTATAATCCCTGATACAATTCGATTGAAAAAGGAGAGAAAAATCAATCAGTTCATCTCGTCAGGTGGGTTTCATTGTTGGTTATAGGTGTCCTGATAGGCTTGGTTATAGTCATACCGGTTAAAGGGTGATCGGATCTCGGGGCTGTGTGGCGGAAAATAAGCAGGTTGTCAATTTAAAGCGCGGTTTTTAAAAGTAACGATTTTTGGGGTTTTTTTTTAATGTTTTTGGCATACTTTAATTCAATAAGATTAAAAATAATGATAATAAAAGTTCTCGTCCCTCCCTCGGGTAAAGCAATTTCGGTTCAAAGACCTAGTCTTCAACTCACGAAGAATTTTAAAAATCATATTTTTAACTTAGCTAAATAAAGTAAATTTTTTTGTTTTTAAATTCACACCAAACTTAAATTTAAAATGCATAAAATTAAAAATTCTCACCAAACTTAATTAAAAATTCATATTATAAATTCACACCAAACTTAAATTATATTTTTGTTTTTATATATACAAATTTATATTAAAAATATTAATTTTCAAAATATTTACAATTTTAAAAGTTTACAATATTTATTTAATATTAATTTATTAATTTTTTTTAAAAACATGGTAAAAATAAAATTAAAAATCTTTTTGTCTTTTATCCCACTTTAATAAATCAAATATTATCAAAAATATGCGCCCCTCTTTTCGGTAAAGTAATTTCGGTTCCATGACCTAATTTAACTCATGACGAATTTTTGAAATATTTTGGGTTGATTGATTAAAGATATTTATACCTTAAGAATAAACGTTAAGTTTCGCAGTGATGTAATAAATTTTTGTATGATATCAATAATTTCGGTCGCAAGACCTAATTTTATCGAATACCAATTTAATACTTTATAGCAAACAAATTAGCGTTTATTATCAAAAGGTTAAAAATAAAAATAAAAATAAAAACTGTACAAACTTACCTGTGAGAAATAGATTTCTTAGTGATATGCTCTAGCCCACTCATAAGATAGTCGGACTAATTGGTTTTCCATGGCTACATAGGCGTAACCTCGAGCATTTAACGTTTTTTCTTCTAAACATATGAACATTCCATCTCTGCATAAAGTAACAAATTCGGTGTTTGAATAGGTTTGATTATTTGAACATTTACCTTCGTGTGACCATTTTCCGCATTTGTGACATCTTTCAAGGTGTCGAGCTCTTCTTTTCGCTGCGGATTTTGATTTTCCTTTACCAAATTGTAACTTATTATTTTCGCATCTGGATTCTTTTCTTACTCCGTCCAATTTACCTCTGATTAATGATACTATTTCACTTGGAAGGGTGTCATTATTTCGTTTAGTGATCAAAGCGTGTAGCATTAGACCATAGTTTAGTTCACAGGAAGTCTTCATTTTGCAAAAACCTAAAAAAAATAAAAATTCAGAATGGGGGGAGAAGACTAGTTCTTTAGGGTCTGCTAGGGAAAGACCATTCGGGTTCCATTTTCGAGAACTACACCAAAACAAAAAATCTAACTCTAACAGAAATACATATTATCCTTTAAAGACTTAATTCTTCCCACACTTAGTTAGCTGTGGTATCGAAATTGTGATTAACTTCGTTGTCAACTTCCATCGGACTATCTATGTAATGTTTAACTCTGTGACCATTAACCTTAAATTCAATCCCATTTGAATTTATTAATTCTATTGTTCCGTATGGGAAAACTCTTTTGACTATAAATGGTCCAGACCATCTTGATTTCAATTTTCCAGGAAATAGCTTGAATCGTGAATTGAAAAGAAGAACTCTGTCTCCTTCTTTAAATTCTTTTGAACTTCTGATTCTTTTATCATGCCATTTCTTCGTTCTTTCTTTATAAATTAACGAATTTTCGTATGCTTCATGTCTTAATTCTTCTAATTCGTTTAATTGACTTAACCGTAGAAGTCCAGCTTCATGTAAATCAAGATTACATGTCTTCAAAGCCCAAAATGCTTTGTGTTCAATTTCTACTGGAAGATGACATGCTTTTCCGTAAACGAGTCTAAAAGGTGTGGTTCTAATTGGAGTTTTGTAGGCTGTTCTAAAAGCCCAGAGTGCATCCTCCAATTTAATGGACCATTCCTTCGGATTTGATCCTACGGTTTTCTCTAGAATACGTTTTAAAGCTCGGTTGGTATTTTAAACTTGTCCACTTGTTTGTGGATGATATGCAGTGGAGATTTTATGAGTTACTCCATATATTTTAAGAACTTTCTCAAGTTTGTTATTACAAAAATGAGTTCCCCGATCACTTATTAAAGCTTTCGGTGTTCCAAACCTTGCAAAAAGACGTTTTAAAAAATTGACTACAACTCGTGCATCGTTAGTTGGGAGAGCTTGTGCTTCCGCCCATTTAGATACATAATCAATGGCTACGAGAATATAGAGATTATTATGAGATTTTGGAAATGGACCCATAAAGTCAATACCCCAAATGTCAATACTTCACATACTTGAATGACATTTTGTGGCATTTCATCACGTTGACTTATTTTTCCGGCCCTTTGACAAGCATCACAGGATTTGCAAAGAAGGTGTGCATCTTTGTAAAGTGTAGGCCAATAGAATCCAGCATCATAAACTTTTCTTGTTGTGAGTTGAGGCCCATAGTGCCCTCCTGTTGGTCCCGTGTGACAATGGTTTAAGATTTTACTAGCTTCATCTCCGAATACACATCGGCGTATTATTCCATCGGGACAACTTTTAAACAAATGTAGATCTTCCCAGAAATAGTGTTTTATATCACTAAAGAATTTCTTTCATTTTTGGTACGATAATCCTTTTTCAAGGAATCCACATACCAAGTAGTTTGCATAGTCTGCAAACTATGGAATTTCATTATAATCTATCTTCAATAGATATTCATCAGGAAAGTTGTCTTGTATGGCCGATTCATTTAGAACTTCTAATTCGGGATTTTCAAGACGAGAAAGATGATCAGCGGCGAGATTTTCTGCTCCTGTTTTATCTCGGATTTCAATATCAAACTCTTGTAATAGTAAGATCCAATGGATTAATCTTGGTTTAGCATCTTGTTTCGAAAATAGGTATCTAAGAGCAGAATGGTCGGTATAGACCAACGTTTTAGCTAGAACGAGATATGAACGAAATTTGTTAAAAGCAAAGACAATAGCAAGGAGTTCTTTTTCAGTAGTTGTGTAATTCGTTTGTGCTCCTTGTACCGTCTTACTAGCATAATAAATAGGTTGAAATCGTTTTTCAATCCTTTGTCCTAAAACGGCTCCCATTTCAAAATCACTTGCATCGCACATTAGTTCAAACGATAGATTCCAATTTGGAGTTATCATGATCGGCGCATTAGTGAGTTTTTCTTTAAGTATATTAAAAGATTTGATGCATTCATCTGAAAAAATGAATGGAACATCCTTTTCTAGGAGTTTATTCATAAGAGTGGCAATTTTAGAAAAATCTTTTATGAAACGTCGGTAAAAACCGGCATGCCCTAGAAAACTCCTAACTCCTCTAACATTGGTGGGATGTGGAAGTTTAGCAATTATATCTACTTTAGCTCTATCCACTTCAATTCCTTCCTTTGAAATTTTATGACCAAGAACGATGCCTTCTTTAACCATGAAATAACATTTCTCCCAATTAAGTACTAGATTTGATTGTTCGCATCTAATAAGCATTCGTTCAAGATTAACTAGACATGATTCAAATGTATCACCGAAGACTGAAAAGTCATCCATGAAAACTTCCATGCATCCTTCTATCATGTCGTGAAAAATCGCCATCATGCACCTTTGAAAGGTTGCAGGGGCGTTGCAAAGTCCAAATGGCATGCGTTTGTAAGCAAAAGTACCATAAGGGCACGTGAATGTGGTTTTCTCTTGATCCTCGGGTGCTATTGGAATTTGAAAATATTCGGAAAATCCATCAAGAAAATAATAGTAACTGTTTCCGGCTAATCTTTCCAACATTTGATCAATAAAAGGTAAGGGAAAGTGATCTTTTCTAGTGGCGTCATTTAATTTTCTATAATCAATACACACATGCCATCCTGTTACAGTCCTAGTCAGAATAAGCTCATTTTTCTCATTTGTAATGACAGTCATGCCACCCTTCTTAGGCACGCATTGAACTGGACTTACCCATGGACTATCAGAAATTGGATAAATTAAACCTGCATCTAGCAGTTTAATAATTTCTTTCTTAAAAACATCTTGCATATTAGGATTTAGTCTTCATTGGCGTTGCACATACGTTTTATGACCTTCTTCCATAAGGATTTTATGTGTGCAATACGAAGGACTTATTCCTTTTATATCATGAATCTTTCATGCAATGGCTGGATTATGAGCTTTCAACACAGAAATGAGTTGTGATTTCTCATTTTCAGTAAGAGAAGACGATATTATTACAGGTAATTCAGATTCACCATGTAAATAAGCGTATTCCAAATGGTTTGGAAGTGGCTTTAACTCTAATGTCGATGGTTCTTCTATCGATGATTTATATCGATATTTGTCTTCTTCTTTTAGCATTTGAATTTCTCCTGTTGTTGGTTCATATCCATTAGCTATTAGTGTAGCTAACATTTCAATTTCATCAATTGGTTCAGTTCCTTCTTGATAATGCTAAAAACGAACATATATTTCATAGCATTATTCCTCAAGAAAGACAAGCTTTTAGTTGCAATTGTTCTATTTACAAGTGATATTCGTTTAAATAATAAAAGGTGAAGACAAAAGACAGATTCGACGAATTGAAGACGCAAACGACCAAAAAACTCAAAAGTACAAAAGACAATCAAAGAGGTTCCAATTATTGATAAGAAACGTCTCGAAATTACAAGAGTACAAGATTCAAAACGCAAAGTACAAGATATTAAATTGTACGCAAGGACGTTCGAAAATCCGAAACCGGGACATGAGTCAACTCTCAACGCTCGACGCAACGGACTAAAAATTACAAGTCAACTATGCACATAAATATAATATAATATTTAAATAATTCTTATAATTATTTATATATTATATAAATATTTAAAACCGTAGGTAAACAAAGAGCCAAACTTGTGTGAGCTGTAAAAGCAAACTCCGCGACTCGCGAAGTTTGAAGGCAAAAAATGCCGCGAGTCGCGGAGCCCCAAAGTTTGAAACTCCCTATAAAGCCAACCGAATTCTGATCATTTTTACTCATTCATATATCCACCTCTCTATCTATATCGTATATATTTATATTTATATTTTAATTTTAATTTTAATTTTAATTCTAATAATAAGGGTATGTTAACGAATGTTGTAAGGGTGTAAGTCGAAATTCTGTCCGTGTAACGCTACGCTATTTTTAATCATTGTAAGTTATGTTCAACCTTTTTAATTTAATGTCTCGTAGCTAAGTTATTATTATGCTTATTTAATCCGAAGTAATCATGATGTTGGGCTAATTACTAAAATTGGGTAATTGGGCTTTGTACCATAATTGGGGTTTGGACAAAAGAACGACACTTGTGGAAATTAGACTATGGACTATTAATGGGCTTTATATTTGTTTAACTAAATGATAGTTTATTAATGTTAATATAAAGATTTACAATTGGGCGTCCCTATAAATTACCATATACACTCGATCGGACACGATGGGCGGGGTATTTATATGTACGAATAATCGTTCATTTAACCGGATACGGAAATGGATTAATAGCCACTAGAATAATTAAAACAGGGGTGAAATTATGTACAAGGACACTTGGTATAATTGATAACAAAATATTAAAACCTTGGATTACACTCAGTCGACATCCTGGTGTAATTATTAAACAAAGTATTAAAATCTTGTTACAGTTTAAGTCCCCAATTAGTTGGAATATTTAACTTCGGGTATAAGGATAATTTGACGAGGATACTCGAACTTTATATTTATGACTGATGGACTGTTATGGACAAAAACCAGACGGACATATTAAATTATCCAGGACAAAGGACAATTAACCCATGGGCATAAAACTAAAATCAACAAGTCAACCATCATGATTACGGAAGTTTAAATAAGCATAATTCTTTTATTTCATATTTAATTTCCTTTATTTTATATTTAATTGCACTTCTAATTATCGCATTTTTATTGTTATTTTCTTTAATTGCACTTTTAATTATCGTACTTTTTAATTATCGCAAGTTTATTTTATCGCACTTTTATTATTCGCAATTTCATTATCGTTATTTACTTTACGCTTTAATTTAAGTCTTGTATTTATATTTATTATTTTACATTTGGTTTTAACTGCGACTAAAGTTTTAAAATCGACAAACCGGTCATTAAACGGTAAAAACCCCCCTTTATAATAATAATATTACTTATATATATTTGTATTTTTATAAAAGTAAACTAATATAGCGTTAAGCTTTGTTTAAAAAGATTCCCTGTGGAACGAACCGGACTTACAAAAAACTACACTACTGTACGATTAGGTACACTGCCTATAAGTGTTGTAGTAAGGTTAAAGTATATCCATTCAATAAATAAATAAATATCTTGTGTAAAATTGTATCGTATTTAATAGTATTTCCTGTAAAAATATAAGCTATTTTATATACTACTATGTTAAAACATCAAGTATTTTTTGGCGCCGCTGCCGGGGAATCGCTTAAAAGCCGGAAGCGCAACGCTAATATAAAAAAAAAAGATTTTTAGTTTACTTTTATTAAAATTCGTTTTTATAAAAATATGTTTTAAATATTCGAAAATATAAAAAGAAAAACAAAAATATAAATATTTTTAGGAGTTTGATAAATATTTAAGTTTTATAAAGTTTCTTTAGTTTGTAAAAATATAAGTTTTATTTAATTTATTTTATAAATATATTTTATAAATATAAAAAACCGAAATATATATATATATATATATATATATATATATATATATATATATATATATATATATATATATATATATATATATATATAAATCTAGCTTTAAGATTTTTATTTATAAAATTATAAAGTAATTCTATTTTTATTTAAGTTTTTAAAATATAAGTTTTTTATTATATAAATATTTTGATATAAAATATAAAAACAGAAAATAAAAAAAAAACGCGTCGAATATTAAATAACCTGTCAGTTGAATTCTGGAACCCCGCGAGTCGCGGGGTTTGATGCTTTGAATACCGCAAGTCGCGGAGCCGTCTGACACGGGCCACACAGAACCCTAATCTGCATTAAATACGGAGTATTATTAATTATTATTAATTAATTTGTAATTAGGGTTAGATATTTAATTAATTTAGTATTTAATTTAAGTTTTAATTAATTTATGTATTTAGTTTAATTAGTTTAATTAATTTGTAAAATTAATAGTTTTAATTAATAAATAATATAAAAATAATATTTTTATAAAAATTGTACTTTTTACAACTTTTTGTATATTTTTATTTTTTGTCCCTTTCTAATCGTTTTAGCGTTATATTTAGCTCATATTTAGTTTTAAACTTGGTTTTTGCCATAGTTATTTTTACTTCTAGATTTTTAGGCTTTGCCGTAGAATTCCTTAAGTGCTTTTTCTTTAGACGAAGATTTAGATGCTTTAGAATTTTGCGACGCCTTTTTAAGTTTTAGTTTCTTTTTAAATTATTTCCATTTGGGATTTAGTTTTTCCTGTAAGCTTTAATATTTTTAGACGACTTTTACCTATGTATCAATTATAATTTTAAGTTAGTTGTAGTAATAAGGTTAGGTTAGTCAATTGTTTTTAAGTTTTATAAGTTTCTTTTATTTTTCCGTCACCTTTTATTTTTCAACCATTTTTCTTTTTCGACCTTTTTCGACGAACTTCTTTTTCTTTCTTATTTCTCGCCATTCTAGTTTTTAGGACATAGATTTTTATTCTACTTCTTATCTAAATTTCTTAAAATTACGAAAATTTATTTTAAGTAGTTAAATTGATTGACATCAAAATTTTCTGGTTCGTAGTAATAGTTGGATTTGTACGTGGACCGGGTTATTGGAGCCAAACAGTCCTCAATTATATTGAGACCAAACGAATCCTGCCCCTCTGCTGCATCTTTTGGCTATTCGAAACGTGAGAAAAATCAGAAAAGTCTATTGATTAGATAACTTATTATAATTTTTCTTTCCTTTTAAAAACTAATAGGATATTCAGTGAATGCACCGAGCAAGACGTTCACCACCTGTAACTAGATCAAGACATTTAGCAAATATTACTGCCGTTGATTTTTCTTTAGAATCGTCATCCAGTCGACCAAGTACTCCAGTTCAAATTTCCGATAATCCATTTTTTGAACCCGACCTCACAATTGAGAATCCGGAGAATATTCAGGAACGATTCATAGATCCTGAACCACTAAACTTTCCTCCGGAACCACCAATCATATAAACAGAGATTGTTGAGGAACGAACCATAAAATCAGAATCCTCTAGTGATTCTGATTCAACAAATTCAATTATGGAGAATCTGGAACCTTTAAGTATGGAAGACCGAATGAGAGCTAAACGCACTGGCCAAGGTCACGCAATTACTCATCCAGACATTAATGCGCCAGATTATGAAATCAAAAGACAAATTCTACACATGGTGACTAATCAATGCCAATTTAGTGGTGCGCCGAAGGAAGATTCAAATGAACATTTACGTACCTTTAATAGGATCTGCACACTATTTAAAATCCGAGAAGTGGAGGATGAACAGATATATCTCATGTTATTTCCCTGGACTTTAAAGGGAGAAGCCAAAGATTGGTTGGAATCGTTACCTGAAGGGGCGATTGATACATGGGATGTTTTAGTTGACAAATTTCTTAAACAATTCTTTCCTGCATCTAAAGCCGTAAGACTTCAAGCAGAAATTGTTACGTTCACACAGAAGCCGAATGAAACTCTATATGAGGCGTGGACAAGATATGGAAAGTTATTAAGAGGATGTCCGCAACATGGTTTAGACACCTGTCAAATAGTACAAATATTCTACCAAGGATGCGACATCACTACAAGGAAAGACATAGATATAGCAGTTGGTGGTTCTATTATGAAAAAAACCGAAACTGATGCTTACAAAATTATTGATAACACTGCTTCCCACTCACATGAGTGGCACCAAGAAAAAGATATCGTTAGATCATCTAAAGCAACTAGAGCCGATTCTAGCCATGACTTAGATTCCATTTCCGCAAAAATAGATGCTGTCGAGAGATGAATGGAAAAGATGACTAAAGATATTCACTCAATACGAATTAGTTGTGAGCAGTGTGGAGGACCACATTTGACAAAAGATTGTCTCAGTATTGAATTAACAATGGAACAAAGAGAGAATATTTCATACATAAACCAACGGCCTGGAAATAATTATCAGAATAATTATCAACCGCCAAGACCGATTTACAATCAAAACCAGAATTATAACAGAAATATTCCATACAACAACCAACAAGGTCCTAGCAATCAACAAGTATCCAATAATAATTACAATCAGCAAAGACCTAATTTTCAAAACAAACCACCACAACAAACCGATGATAAAAAGCTGAATTTAGAAGATATGATGACGAAGCTAGTTGAAACTCAAATGCAGTTTTTCACATCTCAAAAACAAACCAATGAACAAAATGCTCAAGCATTTAGAAATCAACAAGCTTCTATTCAAAATCTGGAACAAGAAGTAAGTAACCTAGCAAGGTTAATAGGTGAAAGAAAACCGGGAAGTTTACCTAGTGATACAAATGCTAACCCCCGGAATGAAACAGCTAAAGCCATTACCACAAGAAGTGGTACAACACTTAAACCACCTGAAATACCTGTAACTTCTGATGAAGCTATTCCTACTCCACAAGAACCACAACCTGATCAAGATAAGGAAAAAGAACCGGTAGTTGAAAAGGTTAATGAAGATAACACAATTAAGGATAAACCTTATGTTAAACCATACCAACCACCACTCCCTTACCCGAGTAAAATGAAGAAAGAGAAACTTGAAGCCGAGCAATCCAAATTCTTGGATATGTTTAAACAGATAAATGTAAATCTTCCTTTCATTGATGTGATTTCAGGAATGCCTAGATATGCTAAATTCTTGAAAGATCTAATTTCAAATAGAAAGAAAATGGAAGAACTCTCGGCCGTTACTATGAATGCTAATTGTTCAGCAGTGATGTTGAATAAGACACCAGAAAAACTATCTGATCCAGGAAGTTTCACAATTCCATGTTTTTTGGGTAGTCTTAGTTCAATAGAAGCATTGACAGACTTAGGTGCTAGTATAAATCTAATGCCGTATTCACTATACGCTAAACTAGACCTTGGAGAATTGAAACCAACCAGAATAAGCATACAACTAGCCGATAGATCAATAAAATATCCTAGAGGGATAATGGAGAACATGCTAGTTAAAGTTGGTACTTTAGTATTTCCAGTAGATTTTGTTGTTCTGGACATGGAAGAAGATTCTCAAGTTCCTCTCATATTAGGAAGACCATTCTTAAACACGGCTAAAGCAATGATAGACGTGTTCGGTAAGAAATTAACCCTAAGTATAGAGGATGAGAGTGTTACCTTTTCAGTTGATAGAGCAATGCAATAACCGCAATCTGCAGATGATACATGTTATTATATTCAAACTATAGATGCACATGCAGAATTATTAAAAGAATTTCCAGAATTACAAGGAACAGGAGAATGTTCTTTAGGAGAAGGTAATGAACCAATTGATGAAGCTGAAATGTTAGCTACACTTATAGCTAATGGATATGAACCAACAACAGAAGAAATTCAAATGCTAAAAGAAGAAGACAGATATCGATACAAATCATCGATAGAAGAACCTCCGAAATTAGAGTTAAAGCCACTTCCAAACCATTTGGAATACGCTTATTTACATGGTGAATCTGAATTACCTGTAATAATATCGTCTTCTCTTACTGAAAATGAGAAATCACAACTCATTTCTGTGTTGAAAGCCCATAAACCAGCCATTGCATGGAAGATTCATGATATTAAAGGAATAAGTCCTTCGTATTGCACACATAAAATCCTTATGGAAGAAGGTCATAAAACGTATGTGCAACGCCAACGAAGACTAAATCCTAATATGCAAGATGTAGTTAAGAAAGAGATTATTAAATTGCTAGATGCAGGTTTAATTTATCCAATTTCAGATAGTCCATGGGTAAGCCCAGTTCAATGCGTGCCTAAGAAGGGTGGCATGACTGTCATTACAAATGAGAAAAATGAGCTTATTCCTACTAGGACTGTAACAGGATGGCGTGTATGTATTGATTATAGAAAATTAAATGACGCCACCAGAAAAGATCACTTTCCCTTACCTTTCATAGATCAAATGTTGAAAAGATTAGCCGGAAATAGTTACTATTGTTTCCTAGATGGATTTTCCGAATATTTTCAAATTCCAATAGCACCCGAAGACCAAGAGAAAACCACATTCACGTGCCCTTATGGTACTTTTGCTTACAAACGCATGCCATTTGGACTTTGCAACGCCCCTGCAACCTTTCAAAGGTGTATGATGGCGATTTTTCATGACATGATAGAAGAATGCATGGAAGTTTTCATGGATGACTTTTCAGTCTTCGATGATACATTTGAATCATGTCTAGTTAATCTGGAACGAATGCTTATTAGATGCGAACAATCAAATCTAGTACTTAATTGGGAGAAATGCCATTTCATGGTTAAAGAAGGCATCGCTCTTGGACATAAAATTTCAAAAGAAGAAATTGAAGTGAATAGAGCTAAAGTAGATGTAATTGCTAAACTTCCACATCCCACCAATGTTAGAGGAGTTAGGAGTTTTCTAGGGCATGCCGGTTTTTACCGACGTTTCATAAAAGATTTTTCTAAAATTGCCACTCCTATGAATAAACTCCTAGAAAAGGATGCTCCATTCATCTTTTTCGATGAGTGTTTCAAATCTTTTAATATTCTTAAAGAGAAACTCACTAATGCGCCGATCATGATAACACCAAATTGGAATCTACCATTTGAACTAATGTGCGATGCAAGTGATTTTGCAATGGGAGCCGTTTTAGGACAAAGGATTGAAAAACGATTTCAACCTATATATTATGCTAGTAAGACGTTACAAGGAGCACAAATGAACTATACAACTACTGAAAAAGAACTCCTTGCTATTGTCTTTGCTTTTGACAAATTTCGATCATATCTCGTTCTAGCAAAAACGGTGGTCTATACCGACCATTCTGCTCTTAGATACCTATTTTCAAAACAAGATGCTAAACCAAGATTAATCCGTTGGATCTTACACTTACAAGAGTTTGATATTGAAATCCGAGATAAAAGAGGAGCAGAAAATCTCGCCGCTGATCATCTTTCTCGTCTTGAAAATCCTGAGTTAGAAGTTCTAAATGAATCGGCCATACAAGACAACTTTCCTGATGAATATCTATTGAAGATAGATTATAAAGAAATTCCATGGTTTGCAGACTATGCAAACTATTTAGTATGTGGATTCCTTGAAAAAGGATTATCGTACCAAAGACGAAAGAAATTCTTCAGTGATATAAAACACTATTTTTGGGAAGATCCACATCTGTTTAAAAGTTGTCCAGATGGAATAATACGCCGATGTGTATTTGGAGATGAAGCTAGTAAAATATTAAACCATTGTCACACAGGACCAACAGGAGGGCATTCTGGGCCTCAACTAACAGCAAGAAAAGTTTATGATGCTGGATTCTATTGGCCTACAATTTACAAAGACGCACACCTTCTTTGCAAATCCTGTGATGCTTGTCAAAGGGCCGAAAAAATAAGTCAACGTGATAAAATGCCACAAAATGTCATCCAAGTATGTGAAGTATTTGACATTTGGGGTATTGACTTTATGGGTCCATTTCCAAAATCTCATAATAATCTATATATACTCGTAGCCATTGATTATGTATCTAAATGGGCGGAAGCACAAGCTCTCCCAACTAACGATGCACGAGTTGTAGTCAACTTTTTAAAACGTCTTTTTGCATGGTTTGGAACACCGAAAGCTTTAATAAGTGATCGGGGTACTCATTTTTGTAATAATCAACTTGAGAAAGTTCTTAAAAGATATGGAGTAACTCATAAAATCTCCACCGCATATCATCCACAAACAAGTGGACAAGTTGAAAATACCAACCGAGCTTTAAAACGTATTCTAGAGAAAACCGTAGGATTAAATCCGAAGGAATGGTCCATTAAATTGGTAGATGCACTCTGGGCTTTTAGAACAGCCTACAAAACTCCAATTGGAACCACACCTTTTAAACTTGTTTATGGAAAAGCATGTCATCTTCCAGTAGAAATTGAACACAAAGCATTTTGGGCTTTGAAGACATGTAATCTTGACTTACATGAAGCCGGAGGTCTACGATTAAGTCAACTAAATGAATTAGAAGAATTAAGACATGAAGAATACGAAAATTCGTTAATCTATAAAAAAGAACGAAGAAATGGCATGATAAAAGAATCAGAAGTTCAAAAGAATTTAAAGAAGGAGACAGAGTTCTTCTTTTCAATTCACGATTCAAGCTATTTCCTGGAAAATTGAAATCAAGATGGTCTGGACCATTCATAGTCAAAAGAGTTTTCCCATACGGAACAGTAGAATTGATAAATTCAAATGGGATTGAATTTAAAGTTAATGGTCACAGAGTTAAACACTACATAGATAGTCCGATGGAAGTTGACAATGAAGTTAATCACAATTTCGATACCGCAGCTAACTAAGTGTGGGGAGAATCAAGTCTTTAAAGGATAATATGTATTTCTGTTAGAGTTAGATTGTCTGTTTTCGTGTAGTTCTCGAAAATGGAACCCGAATGGTCTTTCCCTAGCAGACCCTAAAGAACTAGTCTTCTCCCCCCATTCTGAATTTTTATTTTTTTTAGGAAATGAAGACTGCCTGTGAACTAAACCATGGTCTAATGCTACACGCTTTAATCACTAAACGTAATAATGACACACTACCGAGTGAAATAGTATCAGTAATCAGAGAAAGAATGGACGGAGTTAGAAAAGAATCCAGATGCGAAGATAATAAGTTATAATTTGGTAAAGGAAAATCAAAATCCGCAGCGAAAAGAAGAGCACGACACCTAGAAAGATGTCACAAATGCGGAAAATGGTCACATGGAGGTAAATGTTCAAATAATCAAACCTATTCAAACACCGAATTTGTTACTTTATGCAGAGACGGACCGTTCATATGTTTAGAAGAAAAGACACTGAATGCTCAAGGTTACGCCTATGTAGCCATGGAAAACCAATTAAACCGACTATCTTATGAATGGGATAGATCGTATAACTAAGAAATCTATTTCAAAGGTATGTCTGTACAGTTTTTATTTTATTTTTTTTTATTTTTTAACCTTTTGATAATAAACGCTAATTTGTTCGCTATAAAGTATTAAATTGGTATTGAATAAAATTAGGTTTGGCGACCAAAATTATTGATATCATTCAAAAATTTATTACATCACTGCGAAATTTAACGTTTATTCTTAAGGTATAAATATCTTTAATCAATCAACCCAAAATATTTCAAAAATTCGTCATGAGGTAAATTAGGTCTTGGAACCGAAATTACTTTACCGAAAAGAGGGGCGCATATTTTTGATAATATTTGATTGATTAAAGTGGGATAAAAAGCTAAAAAGATTTTTAATTTTATTTTTACCATGTTTTTAAAATTAATATATAAATCTTAAATTAATATTGTAAACTTTGTAAAAACAATATATTTAAAATTGTAAATATTTGAAAAATTAATATAAGTTTGGTGTGAATTTATAATATGAATTTTTAAATTAAGTTTGGTGTGAATTTTTAATTTTTAAATATGAATTTTTAATTTTATGCATTTCAAATTTTAAGTTTGGTGTGAATTTTTAATATTAATTTTGAATTTTATATTTAAATTGTGTGAATTTAAAAACAAAAATATACTTTATCTCATTAAGTTAAAAATATGATTTTTAAATTTCGTCGTAAGTTGAAGACTAGGTCTTTGAACCGAAATTGCTTTACCCGAGGGAGGGACGAGAACTTTTATTATCATTATTTTTGATCTTATTGAATTAAAGTATGCCAAAAACATTAAAAAACCCAAAAAACTTAGCTTTTAAAACAATCGCTACAAAAAGACAAATTTTAAAATTTTGTCGAGGAACGGACTAGGACATCGATCCGAAACGACCTCGTCCTAAATAACAAGGGAAACAAAATTTTAAAATTAATTACTTAATTGTTTTAATTAATATAAGATGCTAAAAAAAAAACAAACTCCGCGACTCGCGGAGTTTGAAGGGGAAATCTCCGCGAGTCGCGGGAGGACCGAAATACAGAAAAAAAAAAACGCAAAGAACAGCTCAGTCCAACCCACAACACAAAACACAGCAAAAAGACTGCGCGAAAAAACCCCAAAAAACACCCCCAAAATCACAATTTTTAACCGTTAATCATCAAATCTTTTACTAAAATCATGTTGAGAAGGATGCTATCAAAGAATTACTCAAGAAAAACGGTAAATCTCTTCACCTAAACACCATTTAATCCGAAAATTAGTGTTCTTGAGCAATTTTTTCCCCAATTTGATTTTGATGCTTTTTAGTGTAATTATGCTTAAATTGTTTATGTATTATGCTTGTATAACCTAGATTGATGCTATTTAACATGATTAGAAGCCTTAAACTTTAAATTTTGAGTAATCTAGGGTTTGTGTTCTTGAGCAAATTTGGGGCTTTTTGATATAAACAGGTTATGGCCGATTTTTGTCATGAATTGTTGCTAAATTAAGTAGTGTAACATGTTTAGGTAGTTAAATGATCCAAACTTTGAGCCTAAACATGATTTTGAGAATTAAAGTGGACTTTTTCAAGTCTAAAAATTCATGAACTTGATTTTTGAGAGATAATGTCATTTGAAACTTGTTTAATTGCTAGTAATGATTATTTTGACATGTTATTTGAGTTGAATGCTTATGAACTTGGCGAACATTTTCGTATATGCTTATTTGAAAAAGTGTAGATTTGATGAAAATATGAAAATAAGCTTAAGTTTGATATAAATTGATCATGCCATTGTAATTATTTTGATTGATGATTTTGCTGACACTAATGCATATTTGGATGCACAAAAATTGTGTTTGATGTGTTTTGCAGACTGAAAGGGGTGAATCTTCATCCCAAGCTCGCAATGCTCCTGCTGAGAATGCGGAACAACAGGAGGTGGATAACTACTACAAGCAAGATATACCTCATCCAGTCATGACATTTTCTGATATGCACTTGGAAGATTTGCATCCGAACCTGAGATTTGACAGACTTTGGATAGATTATCCAAAGTATCAAAGGGGGTTGCATACTCTTCATTCTAAAGTTGTTGAGGTACCAAGGGTCATAGAATGGGGACCATTAGAAGCTGTAGAATTGGCCGGGCCAATTAGGGAATTACTTGCACAGAGGTATGGTAATTCAACTTTTAACGACTGGGTACGTTTATTCACCATGCGTAGACCTGTATATAAAGTATGGTGTGAAGAATTGTTGTGTAGTATAGAATTAAATGATCGGGTAGCTAGTTTAACCGATCGTTCTTTTATTAGATTTTTGTTAGGAGGTTCGATGCGCCACATGTCTTTACTAGACATGGCTTAGGCTTTACGTATATATACGCCTGAGGAGTTAGCATCTGCCGATTGTAGAGGGTTGATACTAAATGGTAGAAAGATAGATGAAAATTTTGATACACACGGTGTATGGAGTCAAATGACAAGCCATCACCGATTCAAAGGGGGAAATTACTCTTATTTGGATATAGATAGAGCTGAATTAAGAGTGATTCATAGGTTTTTAGCTAATTCGATTACACAAAGAGGTAAGAACAAGGAAAAGGTAAATGAACAGGATTTGTTTTACCATATGTGTATTCGAGACCCATAAAGCGCTGTAAGTATACCTTATTGTGTGGGTTATTATTTATCAGCTATGGTTAGGGGGATGAGACCGCATAGCATAATAGGAGGTGGTATTTTTATTACTTTGATTGCTGAATATCTCGGTGTGGATATAAGTCGGGGGGGATTATTAGTCGAAGAACCAGAACCCCGCGATACTATAGGTTTAAATGTATACCATGGTGCGAAAGTTTTGAAGAGGCGAAATAACGCCGTAGTACAATACCATGGTAGACATCCACAGGTTGAGAGAAACCAACAGCAAGGTAATGTAGGAGGGGGAAATGAAATGCAAGAAATGCAAAGGTTTATAGCTTCACAGGAGTACGAAAATGCTAGACAGAGAGCATTTGAAGATTGGCAAGTTCATCAGAACCAGATCATAGCTCATTGCCAACATATAGGTAGAAACTATATTCCTACACCAAAACCCATATTCCCTCCCTGGTCTATAGAGATGCAACCACCGTATCCTACGTATGACCCTGCCGAAGCATTCTATAGCACCTATGGTTATGCCTGGAACCCCTATTGGTATCAATATCATCCCTAGTCTACTTAGTTTTATTTATTTTGTAATTTGTAATGTTGATACGTTTAATACTTATGTTAATATTGTAATAGTTTTTATAATTTTCTAACTTTTATTCTTAGATTTTAATAATTTTTGAATGTGGGGTAATATACAAAACTTCAAAAATATGTCTATATGTTTGCAGTTTATCTTATGTACACAACAGGGTAAAACAACGCATTTTCAAAGACTGGCATTAAGTTCAGCAAAAGCAACTAATTTTGACGACAAGATGCAAAATATATGTGAAATAACAACAAAACGGAATGAACAAATGATGTGCACCATTTATCATTCAGCAAACAAACGCCAATATATTTGGAAACTTTGGTAAAAATTTAATCATTTACACACAAATCACCCTCAATAATTTAAATTATTACTGATTTCTTGCAAATGAGGGCATTGCAAGATCTTAAGTGTGGGAAGGGGTTAAATTCTTTCGGATTTTATATTTTTTATCTTAAACACTTGGTTACCATTAAAAATACTAGTAAAGCAGTAGTTGTATTAGAATCTAGTGCTCTCTGATAATAAAGAACAGCCCTAGTCTTATATACTGACTACCCAATTCTAGTAAAATTTTTCAAAATTTTCAATTAAATGAACTCAAAATCATGTTTATACATATTTATGAACGATAAAACTAGGTTTTAACACCGAAATTATTGTTACCTCGGAAAGGACATAAATTGAGAAACAAACCAAAATGTTAAAATTCATTTAAAATGGAATAAAGGACGATAAAAAGGAAAATAAAAGCCAAGTGTGGGAAAATTCTCCAAGTTATTCAAAACATATATCACACATTTTTGTACAAATAACTGAAAATACTTTTGCTTTGGACTAAACTAAAAAGTTTTACCTGATTTACTGTAAGAAAGATAGATCTACACGATGAATCAATTCCATCATTAAAAGGAAGTAAAGTCTTCCGAAAAAGACACGCGCTTCTTGATTTAAGTCAAGAAGTTGTCGTCCAGACCAGCTGTAGGTTGACGAAAAATCTAGAAAAGCCATCACTAAAATCAGCAGGAAATCCACGGACCTCAGCATAAAACAGGGTCGCCAAGTGGTCAGATTTATCCTAACCATGAGAAGGATTTATCTCGTAAAATGGGGGGCACCATGCAAATTAGCTGGATAAGACTAATGAATCAGATCCCCAGAAAGGATAATCTCCTTAAAGACTAAAAATCAGCTTTTAAGCCTGATATTACTCAATCCTTGAGATTGACCTTAAAGATTGAGAATTACAAACTCATGGAATTCAATGATATCTAAACTCGAGCTTGAACGAGAAAATATTTTGATCAAAATTACAAACCGATTTGTTTTCTGAAAACCCTATTTTCAATGCGTTCATTACCATTGAACGTAAAATCTTAGGAATTCACCTGGAATTCATTAGGTCACCTGAACCAAATCAGGTGTCAACCGTAAGAAACGGTGGTTGCATAACATGGTCAAAGACAGGACCTTGTGCCAGACCGAAAAATCATAAGGGTGAGCTTTACTATTGCTCCTACCAAGGATAGTAATTGCGTCCGACACGTTATAGACCATAATTAAAAGCATGTCAGGGGACATTGCCTTAACAGTTGCTTGTTCAACGCTTTCCTTTACAACCGGATGGTAGTTTACCGAAAGGTAATATACGGGACAAGTAAACTGGACGTGTTGCTTTCCAAATACAAGGTTAGCAAGTGGGTGACACAAAATCGCAAGTTTTGAGCTAAAATTTTCAAATCTGAAACCCACCAAACCCACAAAAATATTTTGCAAACACCGGTAAAGGGTTATTCCGGAAAACTTATCTAGGGTAAAAACTAGATTTAATTTTCAAAAGATCAAATGTTTTCATAAAGATCCAATTTCCTTAATGGATCTAAATTTTTATAGTCATGTGGGACTGTAAACCATATCGTTACTACCATTGTTTATACCACCGTATAGAAATCACTGATGTACAAAGTGTGAAGAATAAAGAAGTGATTCTAGTATTTCAAGACGATATTGCTTGAGGACAAGCAACGCTCAAGTGTGGGAATATTTGATAATGCTAAAAACGAACATATATTTCATATCATTATTCCTCAAGAAAGACAAGCTTTTAGTTGCAATTGTTCTATTTACAAGTGATATTCGTTTAAATAATAAAAGGTGAAGACAAAAGACAGATTCGACGAATTGAAGACGCAAACGACCAAAAAGCTCAAAAGTACAAAACACAATCAAAGAGGTTCCAATTATTGATAAGAAACGTCTCGAAATTACAAGAGTACAAGATTCAAAACGCAAAGTACAAGATATTAAATTGTACGCAAGGACGTTCGAAAATCCGGAACCGGGACATGAGTCAACTCTCAACGCTCGACGCAACGGACTAAAAATTACAAGTCAACTATGCACATAAATATAATATAATATTTAAATAATTCTTATAATTATTTATATATTATATAAATATTTAAAACCGTCGGTAAACAAAGAGCCAAACTTGTGTGAGCTGTAAAAGCAAACTCCGCTACTCGCGGAGTTTGAAGGCAAAAAATGCCGCGAGTCGCGGAGCCCCAAAGTTTGAAACTCCCTATAAAGCCAACCGAATTCTGATCATTTTTACTCATTCATATATCCACCTCTCTATCTATATCGTATATATTTATATTTATATTTTAATTTTAATTTTAATTTTAATTCTAATAATAAGGGTATGTTAGCGAATGTTGTAAGGGTGTAAGTCGAAATTCTGTCCGTGTAACGCTACGCTATTTTTAATCATTGTAAGTTATGTTCAACCTTTTTAATTTAATGTCTCGTAGCTAAGTTATTATTATGCTTATTTAATCCGAAGTAATCATGATGTTGGGCTAATTACTAAAATTGGGTAATGGGGCTTTGTACCATAATTGGGGTTTGGACAAAAGAACGACACTTGTGGAAATTAGACTATGGACTATTAATGGGCTTTATATTTGTTTAACTAAATGATAGTTTGTTAATGTTAATATAAAGATTTACAATTGGGCGTCCCTATAAATTACCATATACACTCGATCGGACACGATGGGCGGGGTATTTATATGTACGAATAATCGTTCATTTAACCGGACACGGGAATGGATTAATAGCCACTAGAATAATTAAAACAGGGGTGAAATTATGTACAAGGACACTTGGTATAATTGATAACAAAATATTAAAACCTTGGATTACACTCAGTCGACATCCTGGTGTAATTATTAAAAAAGTATTAAAATCTTGTTACAGTTTAAGTCCCCAATTAGTTGGAATATTTAACTTCGGGTATAAGGATAATTTGACGAGGATACTCGCACTTTATATTTATGACTGATGGACTGTTATGGACAAAAACCAGACGGACATATTAAATTATCCAGGACAAAGGACAATTAACCCATGGGCATAAAACTAAAATCAACACGTCAACCATCATGATTACGGAAGTTTAAATAAGCATAATTCTTTTATTTCATATTTAATTTCCTTTATTTTATATTTAATTGCACTTCTAATTATCGCATTTTTATTGTTATTTTATTTAATTGCACTTTTAATTATCGTACTTTTTAATTATCGCAAGTTTATTTTATCGCACTTTTATTATTCGCAATTTCATTATCGTTATTTACTTTACGCTTTAATTTAAGTCTTGTATTTATATTTATTATTTTACATTTGGTTTTAACTGCGACTAAAGTTTTAAAATCGACAAACCGGTCATTAAACGGTAAAAACCCCCCTTTATAATAATAATATTACTTATATATATATTTGTATTTTTATAAAAGTAAACTAATATAGCGTTAAGCTTTGTTTAAAAAGATTCCCTGTGGAACGAATCGGACTTACTAAAAACTACACTACTGTACGATTAGGTACACTGCCTATAAGTGTTGTAGCAAGGTTTAAGTATATCCATTCAATAAATAAATAAATATCTTGTGTAAAATTGTATCGTAATTAATAGTATTTCCTGTAAAAATATAAGCTATTTTATATACTACTCTGCTAAAACATCACTTCTCCTAAAGAACATTCTCCTACTCCTTGTAATTCTGGAAATTCTTCTAACAATTCTGCATGTGAATCTATAGTTTGAATATAATAACATGTATCATCTGCAGATTGCGGTTGTTGCATTGCTTTATCAACTGAAAAGGTAACACTCTCATCCTCTATACTTAGGGTCAGTTTCTTACCAAACACGTCTATCATTGCTTTAGCCATGGTCTTCCTAATATGAGAGGAACTTGAGAATCTTCTTCCATGTCCAGAACAACAAAATCTACTGGAAATACTAAAGTACCAACTTTAACTAGCATGTTCTCCATTATCCCTCTAGGATATTTTATTGATCTATCGGCTAGTTGTATACTTATTCTTGTTGGTTTCAATTCTCCAAGGTCTAGTTTAGCGTATAGTGAATACGGCATTAAATTTATACTAGCACCTAAGTCTGCCAATGCTTCTATTGAACTAAGACTACCCAGAAAACATGGAATTGTGAAACTTCCTGGATCTGATAGTTTTTCTGGTATCTTATTCAATAGCACTGCTGAACAATTAGCATTCATACTAACGGCCGAGAGTTCTTCCATTTTTTTCTATTCGATATTAGATCTTTCAGAAATTTAGCATATCTAGGCATTCCTGAAATCACATCAATGAAAGAAAGATTTACATTTATCTGTTTAAACATATCCAAGAATTTGGATTGCTCGGCTTCAAGTTTCTCTTTCTTCATTTTACTCGGGTAAGGAAGTGGTGGTTGGTATGGTTTAACATAAGGTTTAGCTTTAACCGTGTTATCTTCATTAACCTTTTCAACTACCGGTTCTTTTTCCTTATCTTGTTCAGGTTGTGGTTCTTGTGGAGTAGGAATAGCTTCATCAGAAGTTACACGTATTTCAGGTGGTTTAAGTGTAATACCACTTCTTGTGGTAATGGCTTTAGCTGTTTCATTCCGGGGGTTAGCATTTGTATCACTAGGTAGACTTCCCGGTTTTCTTTCACCTATTAACCTTGCTAGGTTACTTACTTCTTGTTCCAAATTTTGAATAGAAGCTTGTTGATTTCTAAATGCTTGAGCATTTTGTTCATTGGTTTGTTTCTGAGATGTGAAAAACTGCGTTTGAGTTTCAACTAGCTTCGTCATCATATCTTCTAAATTCGGCTTTTTATCATCGGTTTGTGGTGGTTTGTTTTGAAAATTAGGTCTTTGCTGATTGTAAGTATTATTGGATACTTGTTGATTGCTAGGACCTTGTTGGTTGTTGTATGGAACATTTCAGTTATAATTCTGGTTTTGATTGTAAATTGATCTTGGCAGTTGATAATTATTCTGATAATTATTTCCAGGCCTTTGGTTTATGTATGAAATATTCTCTCTTTGTTCCATTGTTAGTTCAATACTGAGACAATTTTTTGTCAAATGTGGTCCTCCACACTGCTCACAACTAATTCGTATTGAGTGTATATCCTTAGTCATCTTTTCCATTCGTCTCTCGACAGCATCTATCTTTGCTGAAATGGAATCTAAGTCATGGCTAGAATCGGCTCTAGCTGCTTTAGATGATCTAACGATATCTTTTTCTTGGTGCCACTCATGTGAGTGGGAAGCAGTGTTATCAATAATTTTGTAAGCATCAGTTTCTGTTTTCTTCATAATAGAACCACCAGCTGCTATATCTATGTCTTTTCTTGTAGTGATGTCGCATCCTTGGTAGAATATTTGTACTATTTGACAAGTGTCTAAACCATGTTGCAGACATCCTCTCAATAACTTTCCAAATCTGGTCCACGCCTCATATAGAGTTTCATTTGGTTTCTGTGTGAACGTAACAATTTCTCCTTGAAGTCTTACGGCTTTAGATGCCGGAAAGAATTGTTTAAGAAATTTTTCAACTAAAACATCCCATGTATCAATCGCCCCTTCAGGTAACGATTCCAACCAATCTTTGGCTTCTCCCTTTAAAGTCCAGGGAAATAACATGAGATATATCTGTTCATCTTCAACTTCTCTTATTTTAAATAGTGTGCAGGTCCTATTAAAGGTACGAAGATGTTCATTTGGATCTTCCTTCGGCGCACCACTAAATTGGCATTGATTAGTCACCATATGTAGAATTTTTCCTTTGATTTCATAATCTGGCACATTAATGTCTGGATGAGTAATTGCGTGACCTTGGCCAGTGCGTTTAGCTCGCATTCGGTCTTCCATACTTAGAGGTTCCAGATTCTCCATAATTGAATTTGTTGAATCTGAATCACTAGAGGATTCTGATTTAATGGCTTGTTCCTCAACAATCTCTATTTGAATGATTGGTGGTTCCGGAGGAAAGATTAATAATTCAGGATCTATGAATCGTCCCTGAATATTCTCCGGATTCTCAATTGTGAGGTCGGGTTCAAAAAATGGATTATCGAAAATTTGAATTGGAGTACTTGGTCGACTGAATGACGATTCTAAAGAAAAATCAACGGCGACAATATTAGTTAGATGTCTTGATCGAGTTACAGGTGGTGAACGTACAAAAGGTGGTGAACGTCTTGCTCGGTGCATTCACTGAATAACCTATTAGTTTTTAAAAGGAAAGAAAAATTATATAAGTTATCCAATTAATAGACTTTTCTGATTTTGCCCACGTTTCGAATAGCCAAAAGATGCAGCAGAGGGGCAGGATTCGTTTGGTCTCAATATAGTTGAGTACTGTTTGGCTCCAATAACCCGGTCCACGTACAAATCCAACTATTAATACGAACCAGAAAATTTTGATGTCTATCAATTTAACCACTTAAAATAAATTTTCGTAATTTTAAGAAATTTATATAAGAAGTAGAATAAAAATCTATGTCCTAAAAACTAGGATGTCGAGAAATAAGAAAGAAAAAGAGCGCGTCAAAAAAGGGTAAAAAAAAAGGGTTGAAAAATAAAAGGCGTCGAAAAATAAGAAAGAAAAAGAGTGACTTATAAAACTTTAAAACACTCGACTAACCCAACCTAATTACTATCACTAACTTAAAATTAAAATTGCAAATTGAGATTACTAATTGGAGTGATAATTGATACATAGGTAAAAGGCGTCGAAAAATAAAAATAAGAAAGTAGCGCGTCGAAACTTAAAAAGGAACTAAAAACTAAAAATTAAAAGTTGCGTCTAAAAATATTAAAGCTTACAAGTAAAACTATATCCCAAATGGCAATATCTTAAAAAGGTACTAAAACTTTAAAAAGGCGTCGCAAAATTCTAAAGCACCTAAATCTTAGTCTAAAGAAAAAGCACTTAAGGGATTTTACGGCAAAGCCTAAAAATCTAGAAGTAAAAAATAACTATGGCAAAAATTATGACTTAAAAGTAAATACGAGCAAAAAATATAAAAATTACGCTAAAAACAAATAAAAAGGGACAAAATATAAAAATATACTAAAAGTTGTAAAAAGTACAATTTTTATAAAAATATTATTTTTATATTATTTATTTTATAAAAGTATTAATTTTATAAATTATTTAAACTAATTAACCTAAATACATAAATTAATTAAAATCTAAACTAACTAATTAAATATTAAAAACCTAATTAGGGTTTTAAATTAATAATAATAAATAATACCCGTAATAAATACTGAATTAGGGTAAACTGTGGCGTGTCAGACGATCTCATGCGATCGCATGAAAATATGCCTTCGGGCTCATGCGATCGCATGAGCTTGGATTTTGGGCCAGGTTACGGGCTGCTACAGTAGCAGGCCCGAGAGTTTATTATTTTTTTTTCTATTTTAAATATTTATATAATTACAAAATATTTAAATAAGATTTATATTTTTACAAACTAAAATAAAAATAAAGAAACTTTATAAAACTTATATATTTAACAAACTCTTAAAAATATTTATATTTTTGTTTTTCTTTTTATATTTTTGAATATTTAAAACGTATTTTTACAAAAGCGTATTTTTTATAAAAGGAAACTAAAAATAAAAATCTTTTTTTTATTTAGCGTTGCGCTTCCGGCTTTTAAGCTAGATTTCGATTCCCCGGCAGCGGCGCCAAAAATACTTGATGTTATGCGAGGTGTATATGAAATAGCTTATATTTTACTAGGAAAAACTATTAAATACGATACAATTTTACACAAGATATTTATTTATTTATAGAATGGATATACTTAAACCTTGCTACAATACTTATAGGCAGTGTACCTAATCGTACAGTAGTGTAGTTTTTAGTAAGTCCGGTTCGTTCCACATGGAATCTTTTAAACAAAGCTTAACGCTATATTAGTTTTAATTTATTAAAATACAAATATATATATAAGTAATATTATTATTATAAAGGGGGGTTTTTACCGTTTAATGACCGGTTTGTCGATTTTAAAAACTTTAGTCGTAGTTAAAACCTAATGTAAAATATTAAAAATAAATATAACTTAATTTAAAGCGTAAAGTAAATAACGATAATGAAATTGCGATAAATAAAAGTGCGATAAAATAAAATTGCGATAATTAAAAAGGGCGTTAATTAAAAGTGCAATTAAATACAATGACAATAAACAAAAGTGCGATAATTAGAAGTGCAATTAAATATAAAATAAAGGAAATTAAATATGAAATAAAAGAATTATGCTTATTTAAACTTCCGTAATCATGATGTTTGACGTGTTGATTTTAGTTTTATGCCCATGGGTTAATTGTCCTTTGTCCTGGATTATTTAATATGTCCGTTTAGTTTTTGTCCATAACAGTCCATCAGTCATAAATATAAAGTGCGAGTGTCCTCGTCAAATTATCCTTATACCCGAAGTTAAATAGTCCAACTAATTGGGGACTTAAACTGTAACAAGGATTTAATACTTTGTTTAATAATTACTCCAGGATATCGACTGCGTGTAACCCAAGGTTTTAATACTTTGTTAACAATTACGCCAAGTGTCCTTGTACATAATTTCACCCCGGTTTTAATAATTCCATAGACTATTAATCCATTCCCGTGTCCGGTTAAATGAACGATTATTCGTACATATAAATACCCTGCCCATCGTGTCCGATCGAGTGTATATGGTTATTTATAGGTACGTCCAATTGTAAATCTTTATATTAAAATTAACAAACTATCATTTAGTTAAACAAATATAAAGCCCATTAATAGCCCATAGTCTAATTTCCACAAGTGTCGTTCTTTTGTCCAAACCCCAATTATGATACAAAGCCCAATTACCCAATTACCCAATTTTAGTAATTAGCCCAACATCATGATTACTTCGGTATTAAATAAGCATAATAATAATTTAGCTACGAGACATTAAATTAAAAAGGTTGAACATAACTTACAATGATTAAAATTAGCGTAGCATTACACGGACAGAATTTCGACTTACACCCTTACAACATTCGCTAACATACCCTTATTATTAGAAATTAAAATTAAAATTAAAATTAAAATATATATATATATATATATATATATATATATATATATATATATATATATATATATACGTTTACATATAGATAGAGAGATTGATATATGGATATTGATGAACTAAACACTCATTTTTATAGGGCATGTGGGCTGGAAAAGGTGCTCATGCGATCGCATGAGCTTTGCCCTTCAGGCCCATGTGATTGCATGGCCAGCTGGGGAGGCTCAAAAGTCTACAAAAACGTGGGCTGCTTATTTATTTATTATATAATATAATATATATAATTAAATTTAAGTATATATATATATTATATTATATTCTTGTACTCCGTTGATTTGTAATTTTTAGTCCGTTGTGTCGAGCGTTGAGAGTTGACTCTGGTCCCGGTTTCGGATTTTCGAACGTCCTTGCGTATATTTTAATATCTTGTACTTTGCGTTTTGACTCTTGTACTCTTGTAATTCTGAGACGTTTCTTATCAATAATTGGAACCTCTTTGATTGTACTTTGTACTTTTGAGCTTTTTGGTCGTTTGCGTCTTCAATTCGTCGAATCTGTCTTTTGTCTTCACCTTTTATTATTTAAACGAATATCACTTGTAAATAGGACAACTGCAACTAAAAGCTTGTCTTTTTTGAGGAATAATGCTATGAAATATATGTTCGTTTTTAGCATTATCATTAGTACTTCGATGTTGTTTTATCATGTCCGAAGGATTTTTCGGAATGATAGGGGATATTCTTATATGCATCTTGTTAATGTCTGTTACCAGGTGTTCAATCCATATGAATGATTTTTGTCTCTATGCATGGGACGTATATTTATGAGAAATGAAAATCTTGCGGTCTATTAAAATGATGGAAATGAATATTTATGATAAACTAATGAACTCACCAACCTTTTGGTTGACACTTGAAAGCATGTTTATTCTCAGGTATGAAAGAAATCTTCCGCTGTGCATTTGCTCATATTAGAGATATTACTTGGAGTCATTCATGACATATTTCAAAAGACGTTGCATTCGAGTCATCGAGTTCATCAAGATTATTATTAAGTCAATTATAGTTGGATATATTATGCAATGGTATGCATGCCGTCAACTTTCGATGTAATGAAAGTTTGTCTTTTAAAAACGAATGCAAGGTTTGTAAAATGTATCATATAGAGGTCAAGTACCTCGCGATGTAACCAAATGTAATGTATTCGTCAAGATGGATTAGGATGGGTCGTTAGAGATGTCCCCACCACCAGCCAAAGATATCGAGATGGGTATCGATTCACAGTCTGTCGACGATTCATAAATGGAAGGAGAGGATCCCAGTGAAGAAATAGAGGAAGAGGAAGAACCTGAGGAGGAAGAGGAAATGGAAGACGTAAAAGAAACTGCGATAATACCATCTCCAAGCCCGGAGCATCATGAAGAATTATTGAGGCTTGAGACTAAAGATCACAGTTTAATCATTCGCTTCAAGAAAAAGACTGATAAGGTTGACGTTAAAGACATAGAAATTGACCCCGAGAGTGTCAAAGTGAAGAACCAGTATACTGCAAAGACCCATTCATCGGACGAATCTTCAGACGATTATTCTACCAATGGTGACGAGGAAGAGCAACACGAAGACACCTTGGATAACTCATATTCTCCATCCGAATCAGATCAGGAGGAGCCGGACTCTTCTTCAGATCAAATTCCGATCATATCCACTCACGCCGACATGATAACCTTCATCAATGACACTGATGAATTTGAAAAGATTCTCGAAGCCATCCATAAATTAACAATTGATTATACACTACGCGTAACTGAGAGAATCACGGCTATCAAGAACGAATACGATCGTTATCTCCAGAAAGAAGACAATAATGCTGAAATCCTAGAAGAACGTATTCAAGACTTTATTAATACCCTTCACGATCATATCTACTTCGAGGAAAGGCAACGAGAGCACGACTCAGTAGTTCGCACTATTCTAGAGACAAGATTTTTTTGAGATCAGAAGATCATTTACTCTAAGGTCTACAATGCCTTAGCCGGATCTGCACTTCCGTTCTCAGTAAATCAACGAGCACTACTAACTCTCATCCGGAAGCATATGGATCTTTCCACCGGACGCCCGACTTATCACTCCGACTTGCAAATGATCGAGGATATTCACAGCTTTTTCGCTCTCTTGGAGAGGGATAATTTTGAAAGCACACCAGGGAGGCTAGTAATTTACGTAACAATTGATCACCACGCCGATCTAATTATCAAAGAGTTACAAGACGTAGTCATAGAGGAAGTAAGACGCAACAATCCGTTTTCTCACCTTGAACCAGACCAAGTCAACATTGCCACCTACGTTACTAAGCAGATAGCACGTATCTTCCAAGAATCAATGGATCCTAGTTTCACATTCAAAGCTGGATGTAGGGAAATATACTCAAAGACGGTGACATTAATGCTTGGTTCAGGGCTACTCTTCACTTCTTTTCAGCTTCACCTTTTGACTAGTCTGTGCAAAGCTACGGACTCCTACTGTGGAGAACACCGATCATAAGATTTTGAAATACTGAAGATATAATTTCTGACACTATTTGAAGATCTCCGAAACGAGCATCCTATCAGAGAGATAATCACCACCAGCACTGCCTCAATGATCGACATTCATGGGTCAACCAGCAGAGCCGTGGATCATATTCTTATCGGACTTCAAGATTTGTCACGAGCTAAAACCGCACACTATCTTTCTTTTAGAAGATCTTCAAGAGAAATACCGGACCTATTACCACTATTGGTCCGACACTTTCTCAGGATTTATCCACCAAGACTCACATTCCCTCGAGAAAACCAAGATTTCAACTACCAGAAGGGAATGACGACTTTCTGAGCATCACTAAGGTCGAGCCAACGACCTTAAACAAGAGCGATTCTCAGGAGGCAACCCATGCAATAAAGTATAGTAGAAGAATAAAGGATGACAAGTGAGCCGATGAATAAAGGACGAAACTTCCAAGCCAGCAAAGCTCTTCACAAGAAACCACGTCTGCTGGGGGTACCCTTCTCTTTCCGCTACTAGCTCAAATTTTTATGCCACATCCTAAGCTTATCACTAAGTGTGGGACTCTAACCCAAATGAACACTAAACGAATAATCCTAAATCTTCAACCAAAACTCCTAAGTGTGGGATACACTAGGAACATTGAGGACAATGTTCGTTTAAGTGTGGGATTATGGTATAATCCTTTTATGGTATATTTAAATAACCCATTACAAAGATTCCAAGTTTTTAAGCCAAATTTCAAATTTTTAACAAAAGAAAGCCTTTTCGAAAAAGTATTTTTGAAAACCTGAAACGTTTGTAAATAAAAATAAGGCTTAAATAAGGTGGAAATCTCGTTAGGATGAACCGAATCTCTAAAAGAGCATTGCATGACTAGACATTATCGACCTAAATTGATTATGGTGAGGCACCCAAATAAGACCAGCATTCATCTTTAATGCTCCACTATTTTTCGTTGAGAGTGCCGATGTCTGTGCTTGGAATCAGAACTTTCTTTAGATCTTCATTTCCAATAACAAAATGTGATTCGGTTATAATCAGAAGAGCTAACCATTTGTCAAAAACAACCCTCTCACACTTCCACTTCTTCTACCTAATCCACATCATTTTTACTATCAATCAAAAATCAAGAAAATGAGATTCCTTCTGTAAACCCGATGTTATGAACTTCTCAAGTGTCACAGCAAAGGTCTTGAAAAAAGTTTAACGGCAAAAAGTTTCTCGAGATGAAATCATTAATTTTTTTTTTAAAAGTTCTGAGAAACGGAGCAGAACTTATAAAGAGAAACGCCGAAGAAGAACTTGACCACAAATGCCTATCGCTTCAAAAGGAAGTATGGTTCAAAAGTGCTTCTCAAACATTTCAGCACTCCTATCTATCTTAAATTGTCCAAAATAAAAAGTCTTTTGAGACTATGTAACCCTTTTCACCCCTTAAAACAACTTCACCACCACTCCGAAATTCCTTTCCATCATTGACAAATGATCTAGATGCTATGGTTATTACCGTTTTCACATTAGTAGCAAGGATTTGAGTCTTTATCAACCCTATGACGATGAGTACAACATGACTAGCTATGAGTGAAATTCATTTCTTAGATCTACAGGGAAACCTAAACACTTGAGTGATTTGAGTGACCCGTGAAAGCTAGCCTAAGTCATGTAACCTCCTCGCATGCTTGTAGAGATAGTTTCAACCCTAACATAGATGACTCGCCTTATCTTTCGCTCTTATAATAAAAAGCAAATTGCTTAGCTATTAGAAAAGAAACTCCTAAAAGATTTCTTGAAGTAAAAACGAGAAGTTTGCTTGAAGACAAGCAAAGTCTAAGTGTGGGATATTTGATATCGGCTAAAAAGTCACGTTTTCACCCCGGTATTAAGGCCCAAAAACAAGAAAGATTCAAACTTTATTAGTAAAATACCCACTTCGTCAGTTAATATTGAAGAACAAGTAATTACGAAGACGATGCAAAAAGAATCAAGAGAATCAAAGCTAAAACGAAGATTCTAGAGCGAAAACGGTGAAAGACAAGAAATCAAGTTATGATCTAAGGAATCAGCAAGCCAAACGGCTTACCAAACGGGTTGCCAAACAATCTGCCAGTTATGCAAACGGCCTGCCAAACGCCCAGATCTAACGGCCTTAGCAAACGGGCTGCCTCAGTAAACGGGCTGACCAAACGGGCTGCCAAACGGCCTGCCCGCTGTTTGCAGGCAAAAATCAAGTCTATTTCAAGGGAATTTGTCATTCATTTTCAACACACACTTCAAGTCACTTCTTTCTCTCTCTGGTACAATATTAGTCATACTTTCAAGGTATTCAACTCCGTACGAGAAACCTAGTACCCGGAGAAGAATGCCGAAGATTGTATTAGGAGCGGTCTGGAGTCTTGAAGTTGTCACTTTTGTATTCAGAACTCGTTTAATCTACTGGTAATTCTATCCCTTGTATTTATATAATGTCTTTCATTATTATGCTCTGTGATATCGTTGCCATGATTAGCGAGTAGTTATCTTTAGTGTATGTTATGACATAATCAGTTATAATGCCGAAATTATATTATGGCTTGTGTATGTTGTCAAAATGATTTCCGATTATGCTTTAAACTCAATCACTTTTCCAACTAATAGAACATAGTTATTGGCTCTGTTATTGGGAAGTTGTGAACCCCGATTCAGAGTACACTATCTGTGTCACCCCTTGGTAAGAGAAGTCTGTCAGATACAATGTGAGTTTGACTAAGGCACACATGTTGTAGTAAGTCCACCGAGCCTTGGATTCCGACTGAGGACTCTTTCGTAGTGAAACATCTAACTAGACCCCTAGTACATTATCGGTTCCAGACCATGCTAGTGTAGTCACTAAGCATATAAACTTCGTACGTGCAAGCTGAAGCACAACGGTTGTTGTAAGCTGTACCTCTACTAAGTAAGGCAATGGAACACGGTTAGTGTTGTCTAGTACACTTCACCATAACGCGATCTCAAGCATTGCACCCCGCTTGAGGTATTCTTAGTTAATTAAGGAACTGTTTGTTCGAATACATAAAGGATTGGACCGTTAGGATAACCGAACGTATTCCTGGAAATCAGCTCGACTTGGCCAGGGTGTTCTTTATGGTTGAACTCTTTTAAGGGCCTAACTATCTTTTAAACCAATCATTAACGAAAGCATCGAGACCCATCACGTCTTTTGGATATGGAAAACCATGTATTCTATTATACTTAAGAAAGTTTAGACCATTTCGGAATGTTAATACGTCACATAACCGTGTCGCTCAATTGGATGAGCCGTCTGAACGTGTATGCATGTAGTCAGACTGCACGGGCGTCGAGGGTAAGGGACGTTGCTATCTATTCAGAATCTTCAAGCCTATCTCATTACCCAGTGACATGTCTTATGACAGGGGCGTTTAGGAGTAGTGTAGTAAATACAAGGTCACTACCTATCCATGAGCCAACATTCCATAATATCAGCAAAGTAACTGATGAAATCATAACATGCACTTGTTTTAGCCTTATCTGAATTACAAATTTTATCGCATTTACTTTACTTTACTTTAAACTAGAAAACCCAAAATTAGGTAATCACCGACTACTCCTGCACCTTAGAATTATCTTAAGCTATAGATATAGGTTCGATTCTACTGATATCTTAAAAATACGACTCTTGGTCATATACTTCCCTTACTCATAATAAGGAGTAGTACGATTTAGGCCCCGCTAAATATAAATTTAAAACAAGTACCTCCCTCTTGGTGGCTGGCTCTGACGCTCCGCGACCTGATGACATCGCGCAAAACAAAACCGTCTGTTTCGGTGATATTAGTCAGCCCAAATCTGTACCTTCTACAATGGTCTTACGGTAAATCATAGGACAACGATCGATGGAGCAGCTCAAGGAAATCTGATGAACCAAACCGCTGATGAAACAACTTCATCATCATCATCATGAATGGAACAGTGGTTAAACAACTTCATCATCTGCCCCACTCTCTGCACTTAACAATCAAACGGAAGCCATCAAATCCCTCACAGATAAGATGAAATCTCTCGCTAAACAACACAGAGAATTGAAGACGCAGCCGCAGCAGGTCAACCAAGCTCAGGCTTGTGTTAACTGTACCCACCCGCAACCCACTGAAGAATATCAAGTTGCGTACGAAAACCCTGACAGTTCTGTCTGTTACGTTCAATACACAGCTCGTCCACCAAATCCTGGATTCAATCAACAACCTAGGGTTAATCAATTCCAGAGAAGCAATCAGCCTGTTCACTATCTCTATCCACCTTATCCAGCCTAATAATCTCAATTGACCTACGATCAACCACTTCCACTCACTGGTCCACCAGTCAAGGAAAATTCCCCTACCACCCAAATTACAAAAACAACTAACCCCACTCTCGGAGCTGATGATCAGTTGACTCAGTTCTTTCAAGGACAACAATAGCTAAATCAGAGAACTACAGCCAGACAAGATCAGACAGAGATACTAATGAGAAATCAATTGGCTCTGTTCAAAAGTCTAGAAACGCAGCTAGGACAGTTACCACAACGCCTTAAAACCCGAATGCAGGGAAGGTTACCAAGTATTACTATCCAAAATCCCTACATAGAGGAAGTAAAGTAAATGGATTCTGTAATTTCAGAGGAAGAACCACAGAGAAGGTCAGCAAGGCTCAAGAAAAAATCGACATATATTCAGAAGTTGACCCCTGAAACTCCAGTTCATGTACCCTATCCTGGAAGGCTACAGGAAGAACCATCCAAGCTTGATTCCTTCAAACTTGATGGAAGATTCCTGGACACTATGTCCAAAGTCCATAACCAGAAGAGATACATACAAAGGCTTCTCTCTACAAAGGAGAGGATACCAGATTCTAACAAAATTCCACTGAGTGAAGAATGCTCTGCATTACTCAGAAACTTTCTACCACCAAAGCTAGGAGATACGGGCCGATTCGTTTTCCCATGTTTAATCTACCAATCTAGAACCATTCATGCGCTAGCAGCTTTAGGAGCAAGTATCAACCTAATCCCCTACTCTCTCTACAGGAGATTAGATTTAGGAGACTTGACACCAACTAAAATGACAATCCAACTCGCCGATCACACAATTCGATATCCTAAGGGCATAGTTGAGAACGTCTTGGTGAAAGTCGACAAATTCTTGTATCCTACGGATTTCGTAGTAATGGATATTAAGGAAGACCTACACACACTAGTAGTTTTAGGAAGACCTTTCATGAATACGGATATGACTGTCATTGATGTGTACAATCAAACCTTGATCTTGCGATCACATGGGGAGAGCTTTACCTTCAAAATTGACCGACCAACTGATCTTTCTGGACAGGCAGAGATGTTTGCTATTTCCACCAGAAGGATCACTTCTGATGACGAGTCTTCACCACCAGCCAATGATATCGAGATGGGTGTCGAATCACAGTCTGTAGACGACCCATAAATGCAAGAAGAGGATCCCAGTGAAGAAATAGAGGAAGAGGAGGAATCTGAAAAGGAAGAGGAAATGGAAGACGTAAAAGAAACTGCGACAATACCCGCTCTGAGCATTGAGCATCATGAAGAATTAATGAGGCTTGAGACAGAAGATCACAGTTTAATCATTCGCTTCAAGGAGAAGGCTGACAAAGCTGAGGTTAAGGACATAGAAATTGATCCTGCAAGTATCAAAGTGGAGAATCAGAATACTGAAGAAACCCGTTCATCAGACGCATCCTCAGAAGAACAATATACCGATGATGACGAGGAAGAGCAACATGAAGACATTCTGAATAACTCACACTCTCCAACCGAACCAGATCAAGGGGAGCAGACTCTTCTTCAGATCGGATTTCGGTCATATCCACACACGCAGAAATGATAACTTTCATCAATGATACTGACGAATTTAAAGATATTCTCGAAGCCATTCATAAATCAACAATTGATTTTACGCTACGCTTAACAGAACGAAATATAGCTATCCGAGAATAATACAACCTTTATCTCCAAATAGAAGACAATGATGTTGAAATCCTAGAAGAACGCATTCAAGACTTTATCAATACTCTTCACGATCATATCTACCAAGAAGAAAGGCAACAAGAGCACAATTCAGTGGTTCGCACTATTCTTGAGACAAGATTCTGTCGAGATCAAAAGGTCATTTACTCTAAGGTCTATAACGCCTTAGCTGGATCTGCACTTCCGTTCTCAGCAAACCAACGAGCACTACTGACTCTCATCCGAAAGCACATGGATCTTTCCACCGGACGCCTAACTTATCACTCTGATTTGCAAATGATCGAGGATATTCACAGCTTGTTCGCTCTCCTGGAAAGAGATAATTTCGAAAGCACACCAGACAGATTAATGATTTACGTGACAATTGATCACCATGCTTATCTGAATATCAAAGAGTTACGAGACGCTGTTACGGAGGAAGTAAGGCGCAACAATCCGTTCTCTCATCTTGAACCTGATCGGGTCAACATTGCCACCTATGTTATGAAGCAGATATCACGTATCTTCCACGAATCCACAGATCTAAGTTTCACATTTAAAGCCGGATGTCGGGAGATATACTCAAAGACGGTGACATTAATGCTCGGGTCAGGATTTCTATTCACTTCTTTTCAGCTTCGTCTTTTAACAAATCTGTACAAAGCTACAGGCTCTTACTGTGGAGATCACCATTCCGAAGACTTCAAGATTCTAAAGATACGGTTTCTAACATTGTTTGAAGACCTCCGAAATGAGCATCCCATCAGAGAAACAATCACCACCAACACTGCTTCTATGATTGACATTCATGGGTCAACCAGCAGAGCCGTGGATCATATTCTTATCGGACTTCAAGACTTATGAAGAGCCGAAACTTCGCACTAATTATCTTTCAGAAGATCTTTAAGAGAAGTACCGGATCTTCTACCACTATTGGTCTGACACTTTCTAAGGATTTACCCGCCAAGACTCGCATTCCCTCAAGAAGACCAAGATTACAATCATCAGCGAGGAATATTTACTTTTTAAAGCATCACTACAGTCGAGCCAACGACCTTAAACAAAAAGCGCTTCCCGGGAGGCAACCCGTGAAATAAAGTAGAGTAGAAGAATAAAGGATGACAAATGAGCCGATCAATAAAAGAAGCAAGGATTCAAAGCCAGCCGCATCTGCTAGGGGTATTTCTTTCTTCCCGCTACTAGCTCAAAGTTCAAACTATGCCACATCCTAGCTTATCACTAAGTGTGGGATTCCAACCCAATTAAGCACTAGACAAATACTCCTAAATCTTCAAATAAAACTCCTAAGTGTGGGATACACTAGGAACATTGAGGACAATGTTCGTCTAAGTGTGGGATGTTGGTATAATCTTTTTATGCTGTATTAAAATAACCCATTACGAAGATTCCAAGTTCTTAAGCCAAATTTCAAAATTTTTAACAAGAGAAAGCCTTTTCGAAAAAGTATTTTAAAAAACCTGAAACGTTTGTAAATAAAAGTAAGGCTTAAGTAGGGTGGAAATCTTGTTAGGATGAACCAAATCTCTAATAGAGCATTGCATGACTAAGGCATTATCGACCTAAATTGATTATGGTGAGGCACCCCAAATAAGATCAGCATTCATCTTTAATGTTTCACTATTTTCCTTTGAGAGTGCCGATGTCTGTCCTCAGAATCTAAACTTGCTTTAGATCTACATTTCCAAAGCAGCGAAATGTGATTCGGTTATAATCAAAAGAGCTAGCCATTTGTCAAAAATAAGCCTTCCACATTTCCACCACTTCTAATCCACCACCACATCTACATCATCATTACTATTTCTCGAAAAATCTAGAAAATGAGATTCTTTCCGAAAACCCGATGTTATAAACCTCTCAAGTATCATGGAAAAGGTCTTGAAAAAGTTTACCGCCAAAAAGTTTCTCGAGATAAAATCTCTAAATTTTTTTTTTTTCAAAGTTCTGAAAAAAAGGAGCAGAACTTATAAAGAGAAACGGCTAAGAAAAACTTGACCGAAAATGATTATCAAAGGAAGAAAAGTTCAAAAGTGCTTCTCAAACACTTCGACACTCCTTCTATCTGAATAAAACTCTGTATAAAGACTACATTACCCTTTTCTCTCTCCCCTCAAAAACAACTTGACTACCACTCCAAAATTTCTTTTCCATCATTGACAAATGACCTAGAAGCTAAGATTACTACCGTTTTCACATTAGCAGCAAGGATTTGAGTCTTTATCAAGCCTATGATGATGAATACAGCATGACTGGCTATGAGTGAATTTATTTCTTATATCTAGAGGGAATCCTAAACACTTGTGTTATTTTAGTGACCCGTGAAAGCTAGCCTATGTCATGTAACCTCCTCGCATGCTTGCAGAGATAGTTTCAATCATAACATAGATGACTTACCTTATCTTTTTGCTCTTATAATAAAAAGCAAACTGCTTAGGCTATTAGAAAAGAAACTCCGAAAAGATTTCTTAAGGAAAATGGGAGTTTGCTTGATGACAAGCAAAGTCTAAGTGTGAGATATTTGATATCGGCTAAAAACTCACGTATTCACCCCGGTATTAAGGCCCAAAAACAAAAAAGATTTGAATTTTGTTGGCAAAATACCCACTTCGTCGGTTAGAATTGAAGAACAAGTAATTACGAAGGCGATGCAAAAAGAATCAAGAGAATCAGTGCTAAAACGAAGATTCTAGAGCGAAAACGGTGAAAGACAAGAAAATCAAGTTACGATCCAGGGAATTCAGCTGACCAGGCAAGCCAAACGGCCTGCCAAATGGCTTGCCTGGCTCACAAACAGCCTGCCAAATGGCCAGGGCAAACGGCCCTTGCAAACGGCTTGGCTTGGCAAACGGCCCTGCAAACGGCCTGCCAAACGGCCTGATAGCCGTTTGCAGGGAAAAACTTAGCTTATTTAAAGGGTCTTTGTCATTCATTCCAACACGCACTTCAATTCACTTATTTCTCTCCCTTGTACAATATTAGTCATACTTTCAAGGTCTTCGACTCCGTGTGGGAAACCTAGTACTAGGAGAAGAACGCCGAAGATTGTATTAGGAGCGGTCTGGAGTCTTGAAGTTGTCATTTTTGTATTCGGAACTCGTTTAATCTACTGGTGCTACTATCCCTTATCTTTATATATTGTCTTCTATCCTTATGTTCTGTGATATTATTTCCATGATTAGCGAGTAGTTATCTTTAGTGTATGATATGATGTAAGCAGTTATAATGCCGAAATAATGTTATGGTTTGTGTATGTCATTGAAATGCTTTTCGATTATGCTTTAAACTCAATAGCTTTTCCATCTAATAGAACGTAGTTATTGGCTCTGTTATTGGGAAGTCGCGAACCCCGATTCAGATTACACTATCTGTGTCACCCCTTGGTAAGAGAAGTCTATCAGATACAACGTAACATCGACTGAGGCACACCGGTTGTAGTAAGTCAATCGAGCTTTGGATTTCGACTGAGGACTCTTTCGTAGTGAAACATCTAACTAGACCCTTAGTACATTGTCTTTCCCAGACCATGCTAGTGTAGTCACCAAGCATATAAACTTCGTACGTGCACGCTGAAGCACAATGGTTGTTATAAGCTGCACCTCTGCTAAGTAAGGCAGTGGAACCCAGTCAGTGGTGATTAGTACACTGCACCATAACGCGGTCTCAAGCATTGAACCCACTTGAGGGATTCTTAGTTAATTAAGGAACTATTTGTTTAGACGCATAAAGGATTAGACCGTCAGGATAACCGAACGTGTTCATGGAAGTCATCTTGACTTGGCCATGGTGTTCTTTATGGTTGAACTCTTTTTAAGGGCATAACTATCTTTTAAAACCAATCATTAACGAAAGCATTGAAACACATCACGTCTCTCGAATATGGTTAACCATGTATTCTATTATGCTTAAGAAAGTTTAGAGCTTTGTGGAATGTTAATATGTCACCCAACCGAGTCGCTCAATTGGATGAGCCATCTGAACGTGTATGCCTGTAGTCAGACTGCACGGGCGTCGGAGGTAAGGGACGTTGCTGTCTATTCAGAATCTTCAAGCCTAGCGTAGTACCCGGTGACATGTCTTATGACAGGAACGTTTAGGACTAGTGTAATGAATACAAGGCCTCTGCCTATTCATGAGCCAGCATTCCATAATCTTGGCAAAGTAACTGATGAAATCATAGTATGCACTTACTTTAACCTTATCTGAATTATAAATTTTATTGCATTTACTTTATCTATCTTATAAATTACAAAATCCCAAATATTAAGTAACCACTACTCCTTCATAACTATCTTAGGCTTAAAAATAGGTTCGATTCTACCGATATCTCAAAAATACGACTCTAGGTCATATTTCCCTTACTTATACTAAGGAGTAGTACGATTTAGGCCCCGCTAAATATAAATTTAAAACAGTACCCCCTCTTGGTGGTTGATTCTGACGTGTTGTGACCTAACGACACCGCACAAATAAAATCGTCCGTTTCGGCCATATCACCCCTCTTGCATACACAAAACCCATTACGAACACAAGAACCATCAGCTGAACCCAAGCCAAATGATAAATAAAGAGTGAAATCTGCTCCTAAGGATAACCAGCCCCTAAGAAAAGAACCACAATTCAAGACATCTAATGAAAGTACTATGGTAAGTGTTGTACCAACTGATACTAATCAGTCAGCTGGTAATGAAGACACAGCAAGGAGTGCTGTGATTGAAGACCCAGTCAGAAGTGTGTTGCTGGTGAAAGAAGAGTTGAACACCCAGTAAAAGAGGATGTGGTGGGTGCTAATATTGAAGAGGTAACTGCTGCTGATGATATACTGTCTGGGGTACTGGTAATTCCACTTTTATCTTATCACTTTGATATCGGCCAAAAAGTCACATTTTTACCCCCAATATTAAGCCCTAAATTAATAAAGTTCCCAAATTTATTGCCAAAATAATCGATTTTTTGGTTAATTTTGTAGATTAAGTAATTACAAAGGTGGTGCAAAAAGAATCAAGTAAATCGGAGCTAAAACAAAGATTTTAGAGAGAAAACGGTGAAAGACAAGTTACGTCCCCGGAAACCAAGTTATGATCCCGGGAACAAGCAAAACGATCCAAGAAAAACAGCAAAACCAGGCATATACAGCTTGCCATTCGGCTTTCCATACGGCCTGCCACATAAGAAACGGCCTGCCATGCAAACGGGCCAAGCAAACGGCTTGCCAGGCAAAATGGCCTGGCCATATAGCTTGCTATACGGCTTGCCATACGGCCTGCCACACGGCCTGCCATACGTCATGTTATACGGCCTGCCAGCCGTTTGCAAGCCAAAATTTTCCTATTTAAGGAGCCATTTGTATTCATTTTTACACACACTCAACTTGTACTTCAATTTAGATTTTAAACATTTTAGTTATTTTCTAGTAGTAGCTAGCTTAACTTTTATCTTCAGGAGGATATCCCGGCGAGTCCCTGCTTTACTTTCAGTATATCAACTGTAATGCTGTATAATGTTTAGATTGGCATGATCTCATTAGTATGATGAAATGGTTGTTAGTTTACATTAATGTTTTGTCAATTTGACCCGACTGACTCCTTCTGTTTGATCAGTGTTCACTCAACACGGCACGTTGTTATTCAGTTACCCAGAATGATAACGAGGGTTAGGATTAGAACTCAACTTACTAATAAACCTAGTGCTTTACTTAGGATAACCTCTGAGGTATAGTTTACCTTTCAATTATACAACCAAGTGACATACTTTTCACTGCTCAACGAGAGCTCCGTGAGTCTACAGATAAGTAGGTCTGTGTAATTGGCTCATCCAACCAGATCTGCACTATTCTAATCATAGCTTTAATATAAACATAATTACCTTTCATTGGCCCAAACTAATATCTTGGTCAGTATTTTCCTGATCTGCATACTCCGGATATCCCTCCATCACCTTTACTTCTTTGTAATTAGGATTATTAGCTTAAAACCAACTACTATCTTTCATCTAGGTGATTTAACCAAAGACAATTATTCACTTGATCTTCAATTCGTAAACCATTCAAAAACACAACCCTAGGTACCTTAGAAAGTTAAAAGTAAATTTAGGCCCCGCAAAATATAAAATAATAAACCACTGTTCTCCCTCTCGATTAGCTGATTCTGACGCCCTGTGGCCTAGCGACACTGCATAAATTAAGCCGTTTGTTTTGGTCATATAATAAGGAGTAACAAGATTTTGCCGCAGCTGTCGGGGATCGAATATTTTGATTGAGAAAGATTTTAAACAGACAAAAGTATTATTTGGTGGTGTTTAAGAAAGACAATTATACTCGGACTTGGTTGTTGGATTTTCCAAACAGTCTTCAATTATATTGGAACCAAAAGGATCCTACCTCTCCGTAGTCGATCTGGCCACTTAGCTACTAAGTAATCACCCTATCAATTGAAGTATCCGATAAGGTTAGCGACCGAATTTCAAGAATAATTGTTTTAATTAAATTATCGATCCTTTTAGTTAATTAACATTTTCTGAAAGTTACTTTTCTAGTCTTTTAAACAGAAAATCAAAAAATGGAACCACAAATCACCCTTGCTTCTATACAAAAGCCATGCTTAGAAGAAAGAGGAGGACCAATCACCTTAGGAACTGAAGTGATCCCTAAAACCATTTCACATATGATCAAAATGGTCAGTATGATCTGTAAATTTCAAGGACTTCCGACTGACGATCTAAACTTTCACGTAAATAAATTTGTCGGTCTGGTTGACTCTTTTAAGAAGGACGAAAACGAGAAAAACATTTTGAAACTTCACCTTTTCCAATATTCTTTGTCTACACATGCTTTAATATGGTTTGATGAGCTTAAACCTAATTCAATACATTCGTGGGAGGAATTAGTCACAAATTTTTTGAACAAAATTTAACCAGCTTCCCTACAAAGCTGTTTAAGAAATGACATCACAAACTTTTCTAAAAAAGAAAACGAGTCATTTTATCTAGCATGGAATAGAGTAAAGGTGAAGTTAAAAAGATGTCTGAATCATTCGTTAAGTCGGGCGGACATAATCTGCACACTTTACAATGATTTGACCAAGGATGATAAGTCTCTCCTAGAAATGGCCTCGCAAGGCAATTTTATCTCACGAACGGCAGATAAAGCATGAAATCTCTTAGAAACAATAGCTGCACAACAGGAAGATTGGAGCAATGAAGCTGTTGAGAAGGATGACATCTTCACTCAAACGGTAGAAGTGCTGGAAACCAGGTTACAAGATCTCACCCTCACTCTTTAAAGTTTACCAATTCCTAAAGGTCCCGATGCTATTAGAACCAGTCTATGGTATCCTTACCCTAGATGGGCATATAAACAGCAAAATATCTCGGACTCTAATATAATCTTCCCATTATACCAACCTACTCTCCACTCTAAGGAAACTTTAGTCGACTTTATGAAAAAGAAATATACGATAAACCTTCAAGTCAAAGAATGCCAGAATAAATTTGACGCTTTGATAAAGACTTTTGAAGAATTAATAACCAATTTTCAGCTTACTCTTAAACGATTAACCACTAAAGTTAAAACAGAGTATATTGAGTTTGATGCCCTAGTAGTAACTAGAGATGGGAAGGAAACAACTGTTAATATACCCATACAAAACTTTTTCGATACGGAACCTGTGCCAATTGACCCAGTCGTCAATCCACCAGAACCTATATATCCTAAAGCTCCGAAAATTATTCCACTAGCCCGCATACCTTTTCTAGGTAGGCTTAGGAAGGAAAAGCAAGAAGCGCAATTCGCTAAATATTGGAATATTAATAAAAACCTGCATTTGAATGTATGACTAGTAGATGCTTTAGTAGAAATGCCAAACTGGGCTAAATTTTTCAATGAACTACTTTCAAATAAAGAGAGATTAAGAGAGATAGTTAGCTTACCTTTAAGTGAGGAATATTCATTAGTGTTACAACATGGTATTCCCCCTAAGTTAGGAGATACAGGAAGATTCACCGTACCTTGCTACATGCAAGACGTCCAAATCAACAACGTGTTAGTAGACCTGGGAGCCAGTGTAAACCTAATGCCCTATTCATTATTCAACAAGCTAGGACTTAATGACTTAAGACCTACCAGAATGACTATCCAACTTGTGGACATGTCAGTTAAGATTCCTCGTTAAATTGTTAAGGGTGTCCTAGTCAGAGTAGATAAGTTTGCATTCCCCCATTGATTTCGTCATTATGGATATTGAGGAAGATACAAAGGTCCCACTCATACTTGGCAGACCATTCTTGAATACTGCCAAAGCCATAATTGATGTACACGAGAAATCATTGAAATTAAGAGTTGGAAATAAAGAAGTCACATTCATGTCGAACGACTCATGATCCACCCTCGCGAGGAAGATCTCAATCTCGCTGATTCTTTTCAAGAACTCGTCAACGAATATCTGGAGGATACCATGGCTATATGCATTCAAGATCAAATTTATAAGGATATGTTCTTTACACATCCTGAATGAAATCTCGATAAACATTCAGCCATAGATCCTGGTCAATATAAATCTCCCCTCTCTAAAAGTAACTTTCTCGGAAAAACTATCCGTATAGAACCGCTAGGTCAAGGCATTCCATTACCTCTATTAAGGAGAAGACCGAATAAAGAAACAGACTTCATTCCGGTATTCCATGAACCACAATTAAATGAGGACTGTGATGAATTTCCTGAGCCAACCATCAAAACTAAGGAAGAAGTTTCCGAAGATGAAGCGTTAAGAAGGAGAATTTCCAGAACCAAAGAACAGATAGCATCAGTGACTGCTATTAAGGAAGAAGAATCAGAATTCCAGTAGAGACATGACTCGTTTGTAGTGACCCGAACTTTTCCATGTTTATATATATTAAATGAAATTGATATTTATATGATGAAGTGTTTCCAACATGTTAAGCAATCAAACTTGTTAATACGTGATTAATTGAAATAGGTTTCATATAGATAATTGACCACCCAAGTAGACCGGTCATTCACGAACGTTAAAACTTGTAAAAACTATATGATGACATATATATGGTTACATATATAGTTAAAATGATATTATGATAAGTAAGTATCTCATTTGGTATTTTAACTATGTGTATATACATAAAAATGAGACTATTGAATTAAGAAAACTCAAAAACGATATATATAACGATTATCGTTATAACAACGTCTTACTAAATACATATGAATCATACTAATATATTGATACACTATGTTTAATCATGAAATGGTAAGTAAACATGTCATTAAGTGTATCAACAATGAACTACATATGTAAAAACAAGACTACTAACTTAATGATTTTGAAAAGAGACATATATGTAACAATTATCGTTGTAACAACATTTAACTGTATATATATCATACTAAGATATATTAATATATCATAATATCATGATAATGTAATAATTTAACATCTCTTTAGATATTATAAACAATGGGTTAACAACATTTAACAAGATCGTTAACCTAAAGGTTTCAAAACAACATTTACATGTAACGACTACCGATGACTTAACGACTCAGTTAAAATGTATATACATGTAGTGTTTTAATATGTATTCATACACTTTTGAAAGACTTCAATACACTTATCAAAATACTTCTACGTAACAAAAATGATTACAATTACATCCTCGTTCAGTTTCATCAACAATTCTACTCGTATGCACCCGTATTCGTACTCGTACAATACACCGCTTTTAGATGTATGTATTATTGGTATATACACTCCAATGATTAGTTCTTAGCAGCCCATGTGAGTCACCTAACACATGTGGGAACCATCATTTGGCAACTATCATGAAATATCTCATAAAATTACAAAAATATTAGTAATCATTCATGACTTATTTACATGTAAACAAAATTACACATCCTTTATATCTAATCCATATACCAACGACCAAAAACACCTACAAACACTTTCATTCTTAAATTTTCTTCATCTAATTGATCTCTCTCAAGTTCTATCTTCAAGTTCTAAGTGTTCTTCATAAATTCTATAAGTTCTACTTTCATAAAATCAAGAATACTTCCAAGTTTGCTAGCTTACTTCCAATCTTGTAAAGTGATCATCCAACCTCAAGAAATCTTTCTTATTTATAGTAAAATATCTTTCTAATACAAGGAAATACTCATATTAAAACTTTGATTCAATTTCTATAACTATAACAATCTTATTTCGAGTGGAAATCTTACTTGAACTTGTTTTCGTGTCATGATTCTGCTTCAAGAACTTTCAAGCCATCCAAGGATCCTTTGAAGCTAGATCTATTTTTCTCATTTCCATTAGGTTTATCTACAAAACTTGAGGTAGTAATGATGTTCATAACATCATTCGATTCATATGTATAAAACTACCTTATTCGAAGTTTTAAACTTGAAATCACTAGAACATAGTTTAGTTAATTCTAAACTTGTTCGCAAACAAAAGTTAATCCTTCTAACTTGACTTTTAAAATCAACTAAACACATATTCTATATCTATATTATATGCTAACTTAATGATTTAAAACATGGAAACACGAAAAACACCGTAAAACCGGACATACGCCGTCGTAGTAACACAGCGGGCTGTTTTGGGTTTGATAATTAAAAACTTTGATATACTTTGATTTAAAAGTTGTTCTTCTTGGAAAATGATTTTTCTTATGAACATGAAACTATATCCAAAAATCATGGTTAAACTCAAAGTGGAATTATATTTTTCAAAATGGTCATCAAGACGTCGTTCTTTCGACTGCAATGACTACCTCTTACAAAAACGACTTGTAACTTATATTTCTGACTATAAACCTATACTTTTTCTGTTTAGATTCATAAAATATAGGTCAATTTTAAACAATAGCAATTTGATTCACTCAAAACGGATTTAAAACGAAGAAGTTATGGGAAAAACAAGATTGGATATTTTTTTATTGTTGTAGCTACGGGAAATATTGTAACAAATCAATATTAATCATATCCTAGCTAACTTATATTGTATTATACATGTATTCTAATATATTATGTAATCTTGGGATACCATAGACACGTATGCAAATGTTCTGACATATCATATCGACCCATCTATATATATTATTTGGAACAACCATAGACACTCTATATGCAGTAATGTTGGAGTTAGCTATACAGGGTTGAGGTTGATTCCAAAAATATATATACTTTGAGTTGTGATCTAGCCTGAGACGTGTATACACTGTGTCATGGATTGGTTCATGATAATATATATCAATTTATTTTCTGTACATCTAACTATGGACAACTAGTTGTAGGTTACTAACGAGGACAGCTGACTTAATAAACTTAAAACATTAAAACGTATTAAAAATGTTGTAAATATATTTTGAACATACTTTGATATATATGTACGTATTTGTTATAGGTTCGTGAATCGACCAGTGGCCAAGTCTTACTTCCCGACGAAGTAAAAATCTGTGAAAGTGAGTTATAGTCCCACTTTTAAAATCTAATATTTTGGGATGAGAATACATGCAGTTTTATAAATGTTTTAAGAAATAGACACAAGTAATTGAAACTACATTATATGGGTGAATGATCGAAGCCGAATATGCCCCTTTTTCTTGGTAGCCTAAGAATTAGTAAACCGATCTACTAATTGATGCGAATCCTAAAGATAGATTTATTGGGCCTAACGAACCCCATCCAAAGTACCGGATGCTTTAGTACTTCGAATTCATTTTTATCATGTCCGAAGGATTTCCCAGAATGATAGGGGATATTCTTATATGCATCTTGTTAATGTCGGTTACCAGGTGTTCACCATATGAATGTTTTTTATCTCTATGTATGAGATGTATACTGAAATATGAAATCTTGTGGTCTATTATTATAATTTGATAATATATAGGTTAAACCTATAACTCACCAATATTTTTGTTGACGTTTTAAGCATGTTTATTCTCAGGTGATTATTAAGAGCTTTCGCTGTTGCATACTAAAATAAGGACAAGATTTGGAGTCCATGCTTGTATGATATTATGTAAAAACTGCATTCAAAAAACTTATTTTTGATGTAATATATTCTTATTGTAAACCATTATGTAATGGTCATGTGTAAACGGTATATTTTAGATTATCATTATTTGATAATCTACGTAATGCTTTTTAAACCTTTATAGATAAAATAAAGGTTATGGTTGTTTTAAAAATGAATGCAGTCTTTGAAAAACGTCTCATATAGAGGTCAAAACCTCGCAACGAAATCAATTAATATAGAACGTTTATAATCAATATGAACGGGACATTTCATCGTTAGATAGAAAGGAAATAGCAAGAATGAAGCCGTCTATCGAGGAACCTCCAGAATTGGAGCTAAAGAAGCTACCCGAACATATGGAGTATGCATTCTTAGAAGGAGAATCACAACTCCCTGTAATCATTTCTAAAGATCTCATGCCACATGATAAGGTAGAATTGATTAAGGTTCTGAAATCATATAAGAAAGCAATCGCTTGGAAGATTTACGATATAAAAGGGATCAGTCCAAACTATTGCACCCACAAGATCTTCTTGGAAGATGATTTCAAACCATCAGTTCAGAGGCAAAGAAGGGTCAATCCAATGATTCAAGAAGTTGTCAAGAAAGAAGTAATCAAACTTCTAGACGTCGGTTTGATCTATCATATTTCCAATTCACCATGGGTCAGTCCTGTTCAAGTATTACCCAAGAAAGGAGGAATGACCGTAATCAAAAAATGAGAATAATGAGCTTATTCCAACACAGGAGGTCACCGGTTGGAGGGTTTGCATAGATTTTTGTAAATTAAACAATGCAACCCCGAAAGATCATTTTTCACTTTCGTTCATTGATCAAATGTTGGAACGCCTATCAGGAAATGAGTTCTATTGTTTCCTTGACGGTTTTTCCGACTACTTTCAAATTCCCCTCGATCCAAATGACCAATATAAGACAACCTTCACCTGTCCTTATGGAACATTTACCTACCGACGCATGCCCTTTGAGTTATGCAATACACCTGCTACATTTCAGAGATGTATGGTGGCTATATTCTATGACATGATCGAAGGTTGTATGGAAGTCTTCATGGATGACTTATCCATCTTCAGTAGTACCTTTGGTGGTGCCTTTCTAACCTTGAAAAGATGCTCACCCAGTGTGAAGAGTAGAACTTAGTTCTAAATTGGGAAAAATGTCACCTCATGGTAAAAGAAGGAATAGTTTTAGGACATAAGATATCAAAGTCAGGAATAGAATTCGACAAGGCTAAGATTGAAATTATAACAAAACTTCCAGAACCTACCACAGTAAAAGCTGTGAGAAGTTTCCTTGGACACGCCGGATATTACCGACATTTTATCGAAGATTTTTCAAAGGTTACACGACCTATTACTCATCTCCTCGGAATGGAAGTTCTGTTTGTCTTCAATGAAGAATGTATTCAAGCGTTCAACTATCGGAAGGAATAACTAACAGATTCACCCATCATGATAGATCCTGATTGGATTTTACCCTTTGAAATCTCGTGTGACACTAGTGATTTCGCAGTTGGAGTTGTTCTAGGACAACGAAAAGATAAGAATTTTCATCCAATCTATTACGCCATCAAAACCTTAACCGGAGCTTAAGAGAATTACACCACTATAGAAAAGGAGCTGCTAGCAGTAGTTTTCGCCTTCGATAAATTCCGTTCCTATCTCATCCAGTCTAAAATTACGGTTTACACAGATCATTTTGCCCTAAAATATCTGTTTACTAAGCAAGATGCTAAACCGAGACTCTTACGATGGATCTTACTCCTTTAAGAATTCGATATTAATATTAAAGATAAAAAAGGAGCAGAGAACATCACAGTAGATAATCTTAGTCAATTGGAGAATCCAGCAATGGAACAACTTGTTGAACAAGATATTAGAGACAAATTTCTGAAAAAACATCGTATGAGCCTAGGACAGGTCAACATAGGATCACAATTCACTGATACCCCTTGGTACGCTGACATGCCAACTACCTAGTTGCCGGAGTAGTGCAAAAAGGAATGAGCACATCCTGAAGAAGGAAGTTCTTCAGGGATGCTAAGTTTTACAACTGGGAAGATCCGTACCTGTTCAGAATTTTCCCTGATCAGATAATCAGGAGATGCGTAGATGAGAAACAAATAACGGGGATTCTTTACCAATGTCATCACGGACCAACTGGAGGTCATCATGGAGCAAACTTAACCGCAAGAAAAGTCTACGATTCGGGATTTTAGTGGCCTACTATATTCTGAGATGCACAAAAGCTTGAAAACGTTGCGACGCTTGCCAAAGAAAGGGAATTATCTCTATGAAGAATGAGATGCCTTGGACTAATATTCAAGCTTATGAAATCTTTGATATATGGAGATTAGACTGTATGGGGCCATTCCCAAAGTCTAATGGGAAAGAATATGTCCTCGTATCAGTAGATTACGTCTCCAGATGGGTCAAAGCTCAATCATTACCAACCAATGATGCCAAGGTCATCACCAATTTCCTGAAAAGACTCTTATGCCAATTCGGAGATCCCTGCACTATAATAAGTGATAGAGGCACACATTTATGTAATACTCAATTCATGAAGGTGATGCAACAACACGAAGTTACCCATAAGATGTCCACTTCCTATCATCCACAGACTAACAGGCAGGCAGAAGTCACTAACAGAGCACTCAAAAGAATTATAGAATGAACCGTCAGCCATCATGTAAATAAATGGGCCGAGAAACTAGTTGATGCTTTGTGGGTATTCCGGACTGCTGATGTTGTAGCGTGAGGGTACGAAATAGTATTATTTTTACTAGGAAATACTACAAAATATGACACAAGTTTTATTAATTTACGGATGGGATATACCTAAACCTTGCTACAACACTATAGGCAGTGTACCTAATCGTAGAGTAGTGTAGTTTTTAGTAAGTCCGGTTCGTTCCACAGGGAGCTAGTGATTACGTACTATATTTTTATAAAACTATATTTATACAAAATATATATAATTATATAAGTAGTAATATTATTATAAAAGGGGGGTTTTACCGTTTAATGACCGGTTTGTCGATTCTATATTTTAAGCGCAAAGATAAATGACGATAATTAAAGTGCGTAAAATAATGACAATAAATAAAATGACAGTAAATAAAATTGCGAGTAATAAAATGACAGTAAATAAAGATACGATGAGAAATACAATAAAAGAATTATGCTTATTTAAACTTCCGTAATCATGATGTTTGACGTGTTGATTTTAATTTATTACCATGGGTTAATTGTCCTTTGTCCTGGTTTATTTGATACGTCTATCTGGTTTTTGTCCATAATAGTCCATCGGTCATAAATATAAAGTGCGAGTATCCTCGTCAAATTACCCTTATACCCGAAGTCAAATATTCCAACTGATTAAGGATTTAAACTGTGACGCAGTTATCACTTCTGTCAACAATTACACCAGTTATCACTGTATGTAATCCACCCCTGTTTTAATTAGTTTATGAATATTAATTCATCCACTTGATCAGAATGAATAATCAATTACCCAACTCAATTGATTAATTAAATGATTATAACAGATTCCATATGAACGTCACTAAATAGGACAACCATAATCATTATTAATTATTAGGTTAATTAATTTGAAGATAGGTTCAACAGACTCCAATGAGTTGTCACTCAATTAGACAATACCCCCCATCTATTAATAGTCAAAAGTCCAATTTCCACAAGTGTCGGTCTTTTGCCCAAACCTTAATTATGGTACAAAGTTCAATAACCCCGTCTTAATATTTTAGCCCAACATCACGATTACTTCGGCTCAAATAAGCATAATAATAACTTAGTTACGAGACATTAAATTAAAAAGGAAAGACATAACTTACAGTGGGTATTAATATCGTAGTATTACACGGGCAGAATTCTGACTTAAAACCCGTAAATTAATTGCACCATAACTAAAACTAAATCATAATTAAAATTAAAATTAAAATTAAAATTATATATATTTTTATTACATATACGAGAGAGAGAGATTGGAAAATTGAAAAGGGATGAATTGAAAAATGGGATGCCTAACATCACGATTAACAAGGCCTTTTATAGGCAAAGTTTAATTTGAATTTTCACTTATGACCCCTGAACTATGCTCAATTAACAACTTTTTATTATTTAATATTATTCTTACTATGAATTATTTAAATATTATATTTTATTCTTGTGAATAGTTGACTCGTAATTTTTACACCGTTGCGTCGAGCGTTGAGAGTTGGTTCATGTCCCGGTTCCGGATTTTCGAACGTCCTTGCGTACTATTTTATATCGTGTACTTTGCGTTTTGTAACTTGTACTCTTGTCATTTTTAGACGTTCTTCATCAATAATTTGAACCTTTTTAATTGTATCTTGTACTTTTGAGCTTTTTGGACCTTTTTGTCTTCAATTTGTCGAATCTGCCTTTTGTCTTCGCACTTATTTAATATAAACGAATATCACTTGAAAATGGAACAATTGCAACTAAAATCTTGTCTTTCTTAGGGGATAATGCTATGAAATATATGTTCCTTTTTAGCCTTATCAATATCCCCACACTTGAGCGTTGCTTGTCCTCAAGCAATACAGTCTTGAAAAACACTTGAATCACTTCTTTATTCTTCACACTTTGTATATCAGTGATTTCAATACGACGGTATAAACAATGGTAGTAACCATAGAACCATGGTTAAAGGTGGGTGTGTCATCCACAGTTGCCTCGGGTTTAGGTCAACGACACTTTCAATCAAATAGCCGATTTACTTTCGGTTTCCAAAGCAAAGTGCACATTTAAAAGGCGGTTTACAGTCCCACGTGACTTATAAAAATGTAGATCCTTTAAGGAAATTGGATCTTTATGAAAACATTTGATCTTTTGAAAATTCAAGCTAGATTTTACCCTAGACAAGTTTTTCTGATTTGACCCACCATTCGGTGTTGCACAATATACTTGTGGATCACTATTTTGGCTAAAACTTTTAGGTTCATGTAATCCACTGCTATCCCGGTATCGGAAAGCACACATCCAGTTTACTTGTTCCGTATATTACCTTTCGGTAAACTACCGTCCGGTTGTAAAGGAAAGCGATGAACAAGAAACTGTTAAGGCAATGTCTAATGACATGCATTTAATTATGGTCTTTAACGTATCGGATGCTAGAACTATCCTTGGTAGGAGCAATAGTAAAGATCATCCTATAATTTTTTCGGTCTGGCACAAGGTCCTGTCTTCGACCATGCTATGCAACCACCGTTCTTACGGTTGACACCCGATTTGGTTCAGGTGACCTAATGAATTCTGATGAATTCTCAGGATTTTACGTTCAATGGTAATGAACGCATTGAAAATGGGTTTTCAGAAAACAAATCGGTTTTAATTTTGATCAAAATATTTTCTCGTTCAAGCTCGAGTTTAGATATCATTGAATTCCATGAGTTTGAATTCTCAATCTTTAAGGTCAATCTCTAGGATTGAGTAATATCAGTCTTAAAAGCTGATTTTTAATCTTTAAGGAGATTATCCTTTCTGGGGATCTGAATCATTAGTCTTATCAAGCTAATTTGCACGGTGCCCCCCCATTGTACGAGATAAATCCTTCTCATGGTTAGGATAAATCTGACCACATGGCGACCCTGTTTGATGCTGAGGTCCGTGGATTTCCAGCCGATTTTAGTGATGACTTTTCTAGATTTTTCGTCAACCTACAGCTGGTCTGGACGACAACTTCTTGACCTAAATCAAGAAGCGTGTGTCTTTTTCGGAAGACTTTACTTCCTTCAAATGATGGAATTGATTCATCGTGTAGATCCATCTTCCTTTCAAATATATTACAGTAAATCGGGTAAAATAGTTTAGTATCGTCCAAAACAAAAGTACCTGCAATAATCTTGTACAAAATATGTGATAAATGTTTTAAAGAACTTGGTAAATTCTTCCCACACTTAGTTTCTTTCTTTGCCTTTTTATTCTCCTTTATTCCATTTTAAATGAATTCAAGCATTTTGGGTTGTTTCTCAATTTATGTCCTCGAGGTAACAATAATTTCGGTATTAACACCTAGTTTTCATCGTTCATAAATATGTATAAACATTATTTTGACTTCATTTAATTGAAAATTTTTCAAATTTTCACAAAATTTGGCAAATAAACCAAGTATAAACCTGAGAGAATTTATAACCCTTCCCCACAATTAAGATCATGCAATGCCCTCATTTGCATGAAATCAGACTATAATTTAAATTCATGAGGGTGATTAGCGTAGAAAAGTGATTAAAAATACCGAGTTTGTAATTACAAAGCTCGTCGAATGATAGATGGCGCCTCATCGTTCATTCCTTCATTTGTTATATCATATTTGTTGTTTTGCGTCTTGTCGTCAAAATTAGTACCTTTTGCTGAACTTTAATGACAGTCTTTGAAAGTGCGTTGTTTTACCCTATTTTGTACATAAGATAAAATACAAACATATATATATATTTTTGAAGTTTGGTTTATAACCCCACTTTTCAAAAATTTATAATATATAATATTTTTGGCATCCTTTAGATCAATAAAATTAAAAATAATGATAACAAAATTTGTCGCCCCGCCCTCGGGTAAAGCAATTTCGGTTCAATGACCTAGTGTTCAACTTACGACGAATTTTAAAAATCATATTTTCAACTTAATGAATTAAAGTAAATTTTGTTTTTAAAATCACACAAAAACTTAAATTTGAAAAGCATATTAATTTCATATAAAACCTACAAAACAAAAAAAAAAATTTAGAATGGAGGGAGAAAACTAGTTCTTTAGTGTCTGCTAGCGGAAAAGACCAATCGGATTCCATTCTCGGAACTACACGAGAACAGAACAACTAACTCTAGACAGCATTTTCTTTTTAGAACATTTGAATCTCCCCACACTTAGGTAGCTGTGGTGTCGAAATTGTTATTAGCTTCATTGTCAATTTCTCTTGGTCCATAATCAACTTGCATATCCGTGACTTTTTTTTTAAGCCATTGGTCGGATTCATGTGTTATATCCACAATTTAAATTAGCTTCGCCTTTTCTTTAGGCGACAGATTGGATACTAATCGGTTACATAACTTAAAGTTCCCCTTGGATCTAGCATCGCGAATCCGTTTAATAAGTTTCTTCATTGAACTATTAATAACGGGATCATTTAATTTCGTATCAACAACGGGGTTCTTTGTTATCAAGTCATCATTAGGCGTTACTTCATTTTCCCCACACTTACGCGTTTTATTATTGTTAAGCACTACCGTTGGAGTTGGTAAAACAACATGGTTCTTACCAATCGTTTTTTCTGGTTCAACGGTCTTGGTTGGTGGAGATTTAGACTTTCGAATCATAAAGGTGATAGATTTGTCACCACTTTTAAGTGTCATTCTTCCATTTCCTACATCAAATAACGCCCCGGTGGACGCAAAGAATGGTCGACCTAAAATTAGAGGAATGTTTGGGTCCTCTTCTATGTCAATGACAATGAATTCGACTAGAAAGGTTAAATTACCTACTTGAATGGGTAGGTTGTCAGCAATTCCAACTGGGTGCTTAATGGTTTGATCAAAGAGTCGAACACTCATATCCGTTGGACTTAACTCACCTACTCCTAATCTCTTATATAATGAAAGAGACATAACACTCACACTTGCACCTAAATCTGCTAGTGCATCATACATGACACAATCACTAAGTAGACAAGGAACAATAAATTCACCCGGATCACCTACCCTAGGTGGAGGTTTTGGTGGAACTGTATTTACCGGGTTTACTTCTACGGCTTTTGTTTCTTGTACTTTCTTATTCTTTTTCTTCTTCTTCTTTCCAGAAGTATCACAATTTTTATTACTTATTACTTGCTCATACTCAACTCCTTTTCTTGGAAACGGGATGGGTGGTTTGTATGGTGTCACCACTGGCTTCACATACTCGGGTGGTGGTGGTGATGTAACTTCTTCATTGTTACTCACATCTAAAACCTTCCCATCTTCTGGAGCTGGTTTTTCAGAATTTGTTGACACCATATTAACATTCTCTTTCCGAGGATTTACTTCAGTATTACTCGGTAGCTTTCCTTGTTCCCTCTCACTCATCATGCTAGCAAGAGTACCTACGTGTTTTTCTAGATTCAAAATAGAAGCTTGTTGAGTTCTTAATGACTGATCAAACCTCTCGTTCGTTTGGGTTTGAGTTTCAATAAATTGTGTTTGAGATTCAACTAGCTTGAATACCACGTCTTCCATATTTGACTTTTTCTCTTCGGTTTGTTGTTGTGGTTTATATAAGCCAGGTCTTTGTTGATTGAAAGTGTTGTTTTGAGTTGGTTGGTTATTCGGACCTTGTTGGTTATACCAGTTATTTTCGGGTCCTTTTGGATTGTAAAGAATGTTTTGATTTCGATTGAAGTTTAGCTTTGGCGGTTGATAATTATTTTGATAATTATTTCCCGGCCTTTGGTTCATATAGAAAACATTCTCTCGTTGTTCCATGGTTGGTTCAATGTGACAATCTTTCAATAAGTGTGGTCCACCGCATAGCTCACAACTGATTCGTATTGCGTGAATATCTTTATTCATCTTTTCCATTCGTCTTTCGAAAGCATCTATTTTTGCGGGAACGGAATCAAAGTCATGGCTAGAATCAGCTCTAGCTGCTTTAGATGATCGAAAGATATCTTTTTCTTGGTGCCACTCATGTGAGTGGGATGCTGTGTTATCAATAATTTTGTAAGCTTCAGTTGCGGTTTTCTTCATAATGGAACCACCGGCTGTTATGTCGATGTCTTTTCGTGTAGCAACGTTGACACCTTGGTAGAATATTTGTACTATTTGGTAAGTGTCTAAACCGTGTTGAGGACATCCTCTCAACATCCTTCCGAATCTTGTCCACGCATCATATAATGTTTCATTTGGCTTTTGCGCGAACGTAACAATTTCTCCTTGAAGTCTCACGGCTTTGGATGCCGGAAAGAATCGTTTAAGAAATTTTTCAACTAAAACATCCCATGTGTCAATCGCCCCTTCAGGTAACGATTCTAACCAATCTTTGGCTTCTCCCTTTAAAGTCCAGGGAAACAACATGAGATAGATCTGCTCATCTTCCACTTCTCGGATTTTGAATAGTGTACAAATTCTTTTAAACGTACGAAGGTGTTCGTTAGGATCTTCATTCGGTGCACCACTGAATTGGCATTGGTTAGTTACCATGTGTAGAATTTGTCCTTTGATTTCATAATCTGGCGCATTAACTTCTGGCTTAATAATGGCGTGACCTTGGCCCGTGCGTGTGGCTCTCATTCGATCTTCCATACTTAGAGGTTCCGTTACTTCCATAATTGAATTTGTTGAATACGAATCACTAGAGGATTCTGATTTAATGGTTTGTGGCTCAGGAGGAATAATTAGTGGTTCAGGATCTTGGAATTGTCCTTGAATATGCTCCGGGTTCTTAATTGTGAAGTCGGGTTCAAAAGATGGATTATCGGAAATTTGAGTTGGAGTTCTTGTTCGACTAGATGACGATTCTAAAGAAAAATCAACGGCGACAATATTTGCTAGATGTCTTGATCGAGTTACAGGTGGTGAACGTATGAAAGGTGGTGAACGTTTTGCTCGGTGCATTCACAGAATATCCTATTAGTTATAAAAATAATAAGAAAAACTTAAATAAGCTATCAAATTAATAGACTTTTCTGATTTTTGCCCACGTTTCGAATAGCCAAAAGATGCAGCAGAGGGGCAGGATTCGTTTGGTCTCAATATAATTGAGGACTGTTTGGCTCCAACAACCCGGTCCACGTACAAATCCAACTATTACTACGAACCAGAAAAATGTCAACGTCTATTAACTTAACCGCTTAAATAATTTCTCTTTCCGTTTAAGAAATATTAGATTAGATGTAGATAAAATTCTATGTCCTATAACTAGAATGACGAGAAATAAGGAAGAAATAGATTGCGCGTCGAAAAGTGTCGAAAAACGAAAAAGGCGAAGAGTGGCTTATAAGACTTTAAAAACACGCGATTAATCCAACCTTATAACTATCACTATCTTAAAATTAAAACTATAAATAGAGATTACTAATTGGAATTGTAATTGATACATAGGTAAAAGGCATCGAAAAATAAAAATAAGAAAATAACTATGGCAAAACTAAACTTAATACTAAAAGTTGCGACTATAGTCTAAAAATCTAAAGGTAATAAAACAAAAAAAAAAACATTTTTTTTTATAGACAAAATCTTAAAAAAATATATTTTTTTTTTAATAATTTTTTTTTTTTTTTTTTTACGTTTTTTTTTTTACGTTTTTTTTTTTTTTATAACTGGCTTGGACAGTAGTCTCTTGTCTCACACTCCCCTCTCTAAATTAGATATTTATATGTGTATTATATATTTGACAGACAGTGTTTGGTGACTTGACCAAATTTTTATTTTCTTCACTAGCTTCTCACTTGCGAATTATTTATCCACACTTGTCTTCTCCTATAAATTCAATGAAAAGATGCAATACTAACTTTACCCAACTTTTCTAATAGGCACAAAATATGCACACCCCGTGTCCATTCGTCCAATCAACTGACAATTTATTTTAAACTTTTTTTCTTATTTAACTTTATTATTTATATAATATACACTTTATACTGTGAAAAGCGATGGTGGATCACTCAAACTGGATCAAGTTAACTTTATTATTTATATAATATACACTTCTTTTTAACTTATTAATTAATTTTAATTTAAATATCAATAAGAATATGAATATGATATAATACGTGTTTGATTCCTAATTGTGTTTTAGCATGTAGAAATACAATAATTTTTTTTTTTTTTTTTTTTTTTTTTTTTTTTTTTAACTTACGTTGAGAACTCAACAACTCCAACAATTGAAATTAACTAATAGAGTATGTTTATAAGGTGGTGATGTATCCTAACTACTTTATTTGAAGCCAAAAATTAAGGAAGACCCCATGATGTATTACTCAAATGCGTGATTAGTGGAACAATGTCTAGTCCATGTCATGTTTCCATAAACCATATCATAATTGCTAGAAAAAATCGACTATTGCTCTCGTGTTTTTTTTTTTTTTTTTTTTAAATAATCAAGTGGTGATACATGAGTGGAACTTTTGGCCAAAAGAGGAGTAACAATCATTTATTGGTGGTTAAAAGCATTATCACTTTGCCATATTAATAATGGATCAAGTTGTAACTTATTTAAACCGAAAGACAAAGAAAGACAATGAGTTTGTGATATTGTGGTTAGGCTTTTTTTTTTTTTTTTTTTTTTTTTTTAAATACAAAATATTTTTACAAAATTAGATATAAGAAATATAGCGTAAAAATATAGCGTTTCGCCAGGTCCCCGGCAGCGGCGCCAAAAACTTGATTTTGTAGCGTGAGGGTACGAAATAGTATTATTTTTACTATGAAATACTACAAAATATGACACAAGTTTTATTAATTTACGGATGGGATATACCTAAACCTTGCTACAACACTATAGGCAGTGTACCTAATCGTAGAGTAGTGTAGTTTTTAGTAAGTCCGGTTCGTTCCACAGGGAGCTAGTGATTACGTACTATATTTTTATAAAACTATATTTATACAAAATATATATAATTATATAAGTAGTAATATTATTATAAAAGGGGGGTTTTACCGTTTAATGACCGGTTTGTCGATTCTATATTTTAAGCGCAAAGATAAATGACGATAATTAAAGTGCGTAAAATAATGACAATAAATAAAATGACAGTAAATAAAATTGCGAGTAATAAAATGACAGTAAATAAAGATACGATGAGAAATACAATAAAAGAATTATGCTTATTTAAACTTCCGTAATCATGATGTTTGACGTGTTGATTTTAATTTATTACCATGGGTTAATTGTCCTTTGTCCTGGTTTATTTGATACGTCTATCTGGTTTTTGTCCATAATAGTCCATCGGTCATAAATATAAAGTGCGAGTATCCTCGTCAAATTACCCTTATACCCGAAGTCAAATATTCCAACTGATTAAGGATTTAAACTGTGACGCAATTATCACTTCTGTCAACAATTACACCAGTTATCACTGTATGTGATCCACCCCTGTTTTAATTAGTTTATGAATATTAATTCATCCACTTGATCAGAATGAATAATCAATTACCCAACCCAATTGATTAATTAAATGATTATAACAGATTCCATATGAACGTCACTAAATAGGACAACCATAATCATTATTAATTATTAGGTTAATTAATTTGAAGATAGGTTCGACAGACTCCAATGAGTTGTCACTCAATTAGACAATACCCCCCATCTATTAATAGTCAAAAGTCCAATTTCCACAAGTGTCGGTCTTTTGCCCAAACCTTAATTATGGTACAAAGTTCAATAACCCCGTCTTAATATTTTAGCCCAACATCACGATTACTTCGTCTCAAATAAGCATAATAATAACTTAGTTACGAGACATTAAATTAAAAAGGAAAGACATAACTTACAGTGGGTATTAATATCGTAGTATTACACGGGCAGAATTCTGACTTAAAACCCGTAAATTAATTGCACCATAACTAAAACTAAATCATAATTAAAATTAAAATTAAAATTAAAATTATATATATTTTTATTACATATACGAGAGAGAGAGATTGGAATATTGAAAAGGGATGAATTGAAAAATGGGATGCCTAACATCACGATTAACAAGGCCTTTTATAGGCAAAGTTTAATTTAAATTTTCACTTATGACCCCTGAACTATGCTCAATTAACAACTTTTTATTATTTAATATTATTCTTACTATGAATTATTTAAATATTATATTTTATTCTTGTGAATAGTTGACTCGTAATTTTTACACCGTTGCGTCGAGCGTTGAGAGTTGGTTCATGTCCCGGTTTTGGATTTTCGAACGTCCTTGCGTACTATTTTATATCGTGTACTTTGCGTTTTGTAACTTGTACTCTTGTCATTTTAGACGTTCTTCATCAATAATTTGAACCTTTTTAATTGTATCTTGTACTTTTGAGCTTTTTGGACCTTTTTGTCTTCAATTTGTCGAATCTGCCTTTTGTCTTCGCACTTATTTAATATAAACGAATATCACTTGAAAATGGAACAATTGCAACTAAAATCTTGTCTTTCTTAGGGGATAATGCTATGAAATATATGTTCCTTTTTAGCCTTATCAACTGCTTACAAGAATCCTCTAAAAACTACACCGTACAGCATGATCTATGGGAATGCATGTCACCTTTCGCTAGAACTCGAATACAAAGCTCTTTGGGCACTAAAAACCTGTAACCTCGATCCTTCAGTAACCTTTAGGCATAGGAAGATGCAGATGAATGAACTCGCTGAATTAAGAGACCAAGCATATGAGACATCATATATCAACAAGGAACAGACGAAGCTGACACACAATGCAAAACTGATACCAACAAAGTTCGATCCAGGAGATAAAGTTCTACACTTCAATTCTCGATTCAAGAAATTCGCTTGTAAATTCAGATCATGATGGAGTGGACCATTTAAAGAAATACACGCTTTTTTGCATGGAGCCGTAGAATTAGAAGGACCTACCAGAAATTTCAAAGTTAATGGCCACCGATTGAAAGTTTATCTGGAAGACAACAACGGGGAGGAATATCTCTTCTCCCTTGATCCATTTTGAAGACGTGCTAGAAAAGTCGAGTTGTAACGAATTGATAAACAAAGCGCTCTTGGGAGGCACCCCTAGCTTATCCTTCTATTATTTTATTATTTTTCATATTTTTATCCTACAATTTATTTTACTGTGCACTAACCCTAAGCACCGTACTTGCGCTTAGTACTCACTAATTTGTTGAAATGTATCCAAGAAAAATGCCAAGTTCAGGAGCTTCCTACAACATTCCCATCCGCAGGAGGAGGACTCCCATGGTTTACCTTTTAGAGAGCAGTATAGACCAGCATAGGCCTACGACGGGACAGCTAGGCCCGAGGCGTTTGATTTTAGAGAGTGTTAATGAGGATATCAGTACGGCACCGCCAACTCCTCCAGTACGACGCTCCATGCATTAAGCCTCTAGGCCCGCTGAGCACCCAGAGCCATTAAAGCCGCGTGAGTCACATGTTGTGATTCACCATAGAGCCACCATGAGTAATCCGATTGTCATATGGGCATTACTTAGAGATCACCAGAGACTCTATAGAGCTTTCAGAGCATATATTCAGCGTGAAGGAATGCCCCAAAGTACGCTAGACCCTTCCTCATTCAGATTAGCGCGTCGTGCTCCACCTACACGTCAAGCTACTCCTAGACGCTCCAGTCCAGTATCGATTCATTATGTAGCCTCAGCAGTCGCCCCCGTTCGTGCTACTCCTATCACATCGCCTGTTTCAGCTGCTCCACCTGCTCCAGTTATTGAGACGGTCCTTAACCGTGAGTTACCTGAGGGCTTCCATCTAGTCACAGTCCCTATTTCAGTAGAGCCACCTATGGCCCAGGTATTTAAAATTACTGAAAGCATCCCTGATGAGGAGCCATTTCAGGGTCTTTCACACCTGGAGATACCATCAGACCTATGTCTAGACAAATTATTGAGCCCTGATTTGGATGTGGACAACCACTTGAGGATTTTCCAAGACTTGAGGACGAGGAGGTTATCTTCAGATCTTTTGGACACTTCGCAAACACTGCTCTACAAACAGGCCAGGACAGTATTTCATAGACTACTTTTCTTTTCTTTTAATTTTATCTTTATTATAAAAGCAATTTATAAAAATATATATCTAGTGAAAATGCTACTCTCTTTTGTTCTTCATGCAGAATCGTATCAAAGAGACTGGTCCTTTCCAGCACTACGAGCATAGCCTAACCAAAGGAAAAGCCCAGCACTAGGAGAATAACTTAACCGTAGGGAAGTAATCTGTCCTCAAACCTCATTCAATTATTACGCACTAAAATCTCTAAGTGTGGGGTTTTACCCGCAACAAACTTCGAGATTTCAGAAAATATTGTCCTTAATTTATCAAAGTATTAAAATATTCTCTTTAAGGGAACATTAGGGACAATGTTCTTCTAAGTGTGGGTTTTTGGGTAAAGTTTCAAGAAGAAGTAACCGTAAAACGACAATTTTTTTGAAACATTCTTTTGTCTAAAAAGTAATTAGCAAAGAATATTAGGGAAATTCAAAAAATTCTTACCACGTTTTTGCCCAAAAGATTCTATAAAATTGCTAAAAATCAATTTTTGGAACATTCACTAGAACGGAACGATTAAGCTAAAACTCATGATTTGCGTCAAAATATTTTCTTTCGAATAAATGTGTAAAAGGCTATGCACGACCAAGCACGACCCCTACTCCTAAAAAGTGAGGAATTCTTGGACCCAAAGTATCTGTATGAACAATCCAATCTACAGTAATTTGTAAATTCACTTGATGAGCATTCCGGTGTATGGTTTGAGTTAGAACTTGGTTTTGACATACGTTTCAAGACCAATGGTTAGTAAGCGCCATAAATGGTGCAGGTGCGATTTTCCTTCAGAAATCATTCTAAATAGAGAAGACAAAAACCATCCATTTTCGTTTCCACTCCACGCATTTAAATCGACCAACTCACACCAAAGAGTTGATGAATCAGAAAATACTCACCCCAAATTCACTACCAAAACACACTACCCATTCACCTTCATTCATTTACCGCTTTTTAAAAGATCCAGAGATCAATAAAGAGATAGATCGATTAAATTCACTTCAAAAGCACTTGTTAAAAGTTTCCGAACCCCCGATTGTTTTCGATAGGTCAAAGACCTATTTTCGGAGAATTATCACTTCCTCTCCGGGCACCAGGAACAAAGGACAAAAATTATGAAGAAAGGGTATGCCAAAAAAAAAATGATAGAGCAAAGTTTCTAGAATAAAGGCAAGAAAAATCCGAGAAGTTGTCCAAAGAAGGATTGTCGGAAGAGCCAAGAAAAATTCTAGACAAAAGTCTTAGCAAAATACGCATCTTCCGAAGAACTCATCACAAATTCAAGCCGTTTTATATCCAAAAAAGGGATACTCTAAAGAATCAAAATCTATCAATTCTCTTTAAAAAAGTCAAAAAGATCCAAACACCTTTCACCTTTCCATAAACTCTCCGCCAACCAACCCTACAACCCGTCTTCCTCTTAAAAGAATGTCTAGGAAGAAAATCAGTGCTGTACTTACTTAACCGGTGGAAATATCGATGCTTTACCATTCTTATGATGAAAACCGTTACATGACTGGCTTCTGAGCGACAATACAACTAGAATAGGGCAACCTAAACACTTGAGTGATATGAGTGATCCGCTAGTGAGAAGCCTGGTTATGTATACTCTACATATGAGAGTTGGAAAGTACGCCTTTTCCACCATGGACGCGATTGAAATCTAGCGACTGAACCATCGAAGTTAGAAAATTTTTCTACTACTTTCGAAAGATGTGACGACTTTTAATCAAAAGCATAATAAAAGAAACCAAGGGTGGACGAGAAAGAATCTATTAGAAGATAACCTTATATTCCCGCTTTTTGCTTGGAGATAAGCAAAGCTACGTGTGGGGTATTTGATATCGGCCAAAAAGTCACATTATTACCCCAATATTAAGCCCTAAATCAATAAAGTTCCAAACTGATAATGAGGGTTAGGATTAGAAATCAATTTACTAATAAACCTAGTTCTTTACTTAGGATAACCTCCGAGGTATAGTTACCTTTCAATTATAAAACCAAGTGACATACTTTTCACAGCTCAACGAGAACTCCGAGAGTCTACAGATAAGTTGGTCTGTGTAATTGGCTTATCCAACCAGACCTGCACTGTTTTAATCATAACTTTAACATAAACATAATTACCTTTCCCTAGCCAAAACTAATATCTTGGTCAACATTTCCCTGATCTGCATACTCCGGATATTCCTCCATCACTTTTAATTTTTCATAATTACGTTTATTAGCTTAAAACCAACTACTATCTTTCGAATAGGTAATTTAACCAAAGACAATTATCCACTTGATCTTCAAATCGTTAAACCATTCAAAAACACGACCCTAGGTTAACTTACGCATTCTACCTTAGAAAGTTAAAAAGTAAATTTAGGCCCCGCAAAATATAAAATAATAAACCACTATTCTCCCTCTCGATTAGCTAATTCTAACGTTATGCGGCCTAATGACACTGCATAAATAAAACCGTCCGTTTTGGTCATATCACACCTCTACTTGCAATTTATCGTGTTGATTTTGATAGGACACTGGGTGATCTTCATCACTATAAACCAGTGGGTCCTTTTGGCATAGCGGAGCTACCTTACTCATATCCTCCATCTTCCCTAAAGAAAAACGACAAGCATACTACTTGGGAAGATAAACCAGTTGTATACAGGATGCCTGATCTTCGTAGGATGAATCCAGATGAAAGGGAAGCTCACAAGTTGCAAATTACTGTCGATGTATGGCTAAGCAGGGAAGAAGTAAGAAAAGCTGAAAGAATTCGTCAAATCAGAATGATGTATCATCCTATTGATCAATGATATGACCAAAACGGACGATTTTATTTATGTGGTGTCGTTAGGTCGCAAGACATCAGAATCAGCTATCAGGAGAGGAGCAATAGTTTTAAATTTATATTTAGCGGGGCCGACGTCGTACTACTCCTTATTATGGCGAGTAAGGGAAGTGTGACCTAGGGTAAAAATTTTAAGAGATCAGTAGAATCGAACCTATATCTATAACTTAAGATAATCCTAAGTGAAGGAGTAGTTGCATATTACCTAATTTTGGGTTTTCTAGTTTATAAGATAAAATAAAGTAAATGCGATAAAATTTGTAATTCAGATAAGGTTAAAGAAATTGCATACTGTGGTTTCATTGGTTACCTTGACGAGATTATGGAATGTTAGCTCATGAATAGGTGGTGACCTTGTATTTATTAAACTGGTCCTACCGCCCCCGTCATAAGACATGTCACTGGGTAATGCGTTAGGCTTGAAGATTCTGAATAGACAGCAATGTCCCATACCCCCGACGCCCGTACTTCTTGACTACAGGCATACACATTCAAACGGCTCATCCAATTGAGTGACTAAGTTACATAACGTATTAACGTCCCAAAATGTCTAAACTTTCTTCAGTATAATGAAGTACAAGGTATGCCATATCCGAGAGACGTGATGTGTATCGATGCTTTCGTTAATGATTGGGTTTAAAAGGTAGTTAAGCCCTTAAAAAAGAGTTTAACCATAAAGAACACCATGGCCAAGTCGGTGTGACTTCCATGAACAGTACACGTTCGGTTATCCTAACAGTCCAATCCTTTATGAGTTTAAACAAACAGTTCCTTAATTAACTAAGAATCCCTCAAGCGGGGTGCAATCCTTAATTAATTAATTAGCACTAACCGGGTTCCATGGCCTTACTTAGCAGAGGTACAGCTTACTACAACCATTGTGCTTCAACATTCATGTACGAAGTTTATATGCTTGGTGACTACACTAGCATGGTCCAAGACCGACAATGTACATTGGGCCTAGTTAGATGTTTCACTATGAAAGAGTCCTCAGTCTGAATCCAAGGCTTGGTGGACTTACTACAACCAGTGTGCCTCAATCAAACTTGCGTTTTATCCAATAGACTTCTCTTACCAAGGGCTGACACAAATAGTGTACCCTGAATTGGTGTTTTCGACTTCCCAATAACAGAGGCAATAACTACATTCTATTAGTTGAAAAAGTGATTGAGTTTGAAGCATAATCAGAAAGCATCTCAACAACATACACAAACCATAACAATATTTTGGCATTATAACTAACTACATCATAGCATACACTAAAGATAACTACTCGATAATCAAGGTGACAATATCAAAAATCATATTAATGGAAGACATTATATAAAGACAAAGGATATAAGTACCAGTAGATTAAACAAGTTCTGAAAATATAAAAGTGACAACTTCAAACTCCAGACCGCTCCTAATACAATCTTCGGCGTTCTTCTCCGGGTACTAATTTTCCCACTCGAAGTCGAAGACCTTGAAAGTATGACTAATTATTGTAGAAAGAGAGAGAATGAAGTGAATTGAAGTGTGTAAAAAAATGGATGACAAATGTCTCATTTTATAGTTGAGTTTTGGCTGAGAAATGGTTGGCAGGCCGGTGTGGCAGGCCTGCGCCATAGGCCGATGTCACAGGCCAATGCCAGGCAAGCCGTTTGACCAGGCCATTTTCTGTGCCCTGTGGCCAAGCCAAGTTGTAAGCCGGCTCCATATGGCAGGCCAGTATGGCAGGCTGGTTTTGCCCCTGGTCTTGTTGTTCTTTGGATCGTTTTGCATGTTCCAGGATCGTAACATGGTTTTCAGGGTCGTAACTTGTCTTTCACCGTTTTCGCTCTAGAATCTTCTTTTTGGCTCCGATTCTCTTGATTCATTTTGCACCGTCTTTGTAATTTCTTGTTCTTCAATTTTAACTGACAAAGCGAGTATTTTGGTGATAAAGCTTGGAACTTTATTGTTTTTGGGCCTCAATACCGGGTTGAAAACGTGATATTTTAGTCGATATCAGGTATCCCACACTTAGACTTTGCTTGTCCTCAAGTAAACTTCTCGTTTTTAACTTCAAGAAATCTTTTCGGAGTTTCCTTTCTTTTTGACTAAGCGGTTTGTTTTTTATTATAAGAGCAAAAAATAAGGTGAGTCCTTTATGTTAGGGTTGAAACTATCTCTCCAAACATGCGAGGAGGTTACATGACTTCGGCTAGCTTTCACGGGTCACTCAAATCACACAAGTGTTTAGGGTTCCCTATAGATCTAAGAAATGAATTCACTCTTAGTCAGTCATGTTGCACCCATCGTCATAGGCTTGATAAAGATTCAAATCCTTGCTACTATTACGAAGGCGGTAATAACCATAGCTTCTAGGTCATTTGTCTATTTAGAAGGGTGAAAAAGGAATTTTGGAGTGGTGGTGAAGTTGTTTAAAGGGTGTAAAGGGGTAAGATAGTCTTCTGAAGACTTTTTCTGAATTTCGGAAAGGAAAGATAGATAGGAGTGCTGTTATTTTTGAGAGGCACTTTTGTACTTTTCTCCTTTTGGAGTGATAGGCATTTTTCGGTCGAGTTCTTTTTCGGCGTTTCTCATTTTATACGTTCTGCTCCTTTTCTTAGAACTTTTAATTTTTTTTTTTGTTTTTTTTAAGATTTGATCTCGAGAAACTTTCTACTGGTAAACTTAAGACCTTTGCCATGATACTTTAGAAGTTTATAACATCGGGTTTTACAAAAGAAATCTCATTTTCTGGATTTTCGGGTGATAGTAAAAATGATGTGAAATGATGGTTTGATGTGGTAGAGGTGGTGTAAGGTGTGAAGGGTTTCTTTGACAAATGGATAGCTCTTCTGATTATACCAACATCACATTTCGTTACTCGAAAATGTAGATCTAGAGCAAGTTCTAATTCTGCGCACAGACATCGGCACTCACAACAGAAAATAGTGAAGCATTAAAGATGAATGCTTATATGGTCTTATTTGGGTGCCTCAGCATAATCAATTTAGGTCAATAATTTTCCGTCATGCAATGCTGTATTACATATTCAGTTCGTCCCAACAAGATTTCTACCTTAGTTAAGCCTTAATATTTATTTACAAACGTTTTAGGTTTTTTTTCTAAAGTACTTTTTCGAAAAGGCTTTTTTTAGTTTAAATTTTTTTTTGAAATTTGGCTTGAGAACTAGGAATCTTTGTGATGGGGTTATTGTGATACGACATATAAAAGGTTATACCAACATCCCACACTTAGACAAACATTTTCCCCAATGTTCCTAGTGTTTATTGTGATACGAATTTTTAGTTAAATATTTTTGGGAATTTTTTTCTAGTGTTATTTGGGCTGGAATCTCACACTTAGTGATAAGCTAGGATGTGGCATAATTAGAGCTAAGAACTAGTGGAAAGGAACGAGTACTCCCCAGTGGTTTGTCATGGTTGCTTGTGGAGAAACTAGCTAGCTTGGAAGGCAGGTTGTTTCAGAAATCTTGGAAGTTAGGTCCTTTATTGATCGGCTCATTTGTCATCCTTTATTGTCTTGTACTCTACTTTATTTTACGGGTTGCCTCCTGAGAAGCGCTTTTGTTTAGGGTCATTGGCTCGACCATAATGATGTCTACTTTAGAAAAGCAGACATTCCCCTCTGGTAGTTGTAATCGCAGTTTTTTGAGGGAACGTGCGTCTTGGTGGATAGATTCTGAGAAAATGCCGGACCAAAAGTGGTAGAAGATCTGGTACTTCTCACGAAGATCTTCTAAAGGAGAGATAATGGGCAGTTTCAGCTCGTGAAAAATCTTGAAGTTCGATGAGAACATCATCTACGGCTCTGCTGATTGATCCATGATTCTCAATCATCGATGTCGTAATGGTGGTAATTGTTTCTTTAACTGGGAATTCATTTCGGAGGTCGTCAAATAGTTTCAAAAATTATATCTTCAGTATCCTAAAATCTTCTAAACGGTGGTCTCCATAGAAGGAGTTTGTAGTTTTGCACAGATTTGTTAAGAGGCGAAGCTGGAAAGAAGTGAAAAGCAATCCTGACCTAAGCATCAATGTCACCGTCTTGGAATATATCTCTCGACATCCAGCTTTAAATGTGAAACTAGGATTCGTGGACTCGTGGAAGATGCGTGCTAACTGCTTCATAACAAAGGTGGCAATGCTGACTCGATCGCGTTCTAGATGTGAGAACGGATTGTTGCATCTTCCTTCTTCTGCTACCACATCTCGTAATTCCTTGATAATTAGATCAGTACGGTGATCAATTGTTACGTAGATCACTAGTCTATCTGGTGTACTTTCGAATTTATCTTTTTCTAAGAGAACGAAGATGCTATGAATATCCTCGATCATTTACGAATCAGAGTAATAAGTCGGGCGTCCGGTGGAAAGATCTATATGCTTCCGAATGAGAGTCGATATTGCTCGTTGGTTTGCTGAGAACGGATGTCCAGATCCGGCTAAGGCATTGTAATCCTTAGAGTAAATGATCTTCTGATCTCGACAAAATCTTGTCTCGAGAATAATGCGAACCAATGAATTCTGCTCTCGTTGCCTTTCTTCATGATAGATATGATCGTGAAGAGTATTGATAAAGTCTTGAATGCGCCCTTCTAATATTTCAACATTATCAAATTCTCTTGGTAGATAATGGTTGTATTCATCTTTGATTGCCTTAATCCGTTCCTTTAAACGAGGTGTAAAAGTGATGGTTGATTTACGGATGGCTTCGAGAATATCTTCAAATTCATCGGTATCATTGATAAAGGTTATCATGTCAGCGTGATTAGATATGACTGGTATCTCTGAGCGACCTGAAGAAGAGTCCGGCTCCTCTTGATCTGCTGCTGGTGGAGAATATGAATCGTCCAAAATGTCATCATTTTTTTTCTACCTATTCATCATCGGTATAGCTTTCTTCTGTAGATTCGTCTGAATAACAAGCTTCTTCAGTATTCTGGTGTTTTACTTCTATACTGACAGGGTCAATCTTTATATCCTTAAATTCGGCAGCCTTATCAGTTTTCTTCTTGAAACGAATTATTAAATTGTGATCTTCCGTCTCCAGCCTCATTAATTCTTCGTGATGATTGTGATTTACTTCCAAGCTTTGAGAGGGTACTATCGCATTTTTCTCTACGTCTCCCATCTCCTCATCCTCCTCAGACTCTTCCTCTTCCTCTATTTCTTCGTTGGGATCCTCTTCTTTCATTTCTGGGTCGTCAGCAGAATGTGAGTCGACACGCATTTCGATATGATTGGCTGGTGGTGGGGACTCATCATCGAAAGTGATCCGTCCGGTAGAAATAGCAAACATCTCCGTCTGTCCATAAAGATCGGTAGATCAGTCAATTTTGAAGGTTACGCTCTCCCTATGTGATCGTAAGATGAAGGTTTGATTGTACACATCAATGACAGTCCTATGTGTGTTCATGAAAGGTCTTCATAATACTGTTGGCGTGTAGGTCTTCCTTAATATCCATCACTATGAAATTCGTAGGATACAAGAATTTGTCGACTTTCACCAAGACGTTCTCAACTATGCCCTTAGGATATCGGATTGTGTGATCGGCAAGTAACTTTCGTGAAAACAAGTTGCCACGAAAGGATCGAATAACTAAAAGCTTTTAATATCCTAAGACACACCACTCCCCGGCAGTGGCGCCAAAAATTTGATATGTGAAAAACACACCTAATCTTATTATATTATACTTACGAATTCATCCACAGGGAGCAAAGTTTCGGATTTGAAAACTATTAATTATTCTGAAGATTTTAGTTGTAAAATGGGGTTTTGATTTGAAACTAATTAAAACAAAGAAAGAAAATATGAATTCAATAGATAAAGGAGTATTTACTTAGATTCATTCCCTAGGTTCCGGATTGCATTTATTAAGAACAATGTAATTAAATCCCTAAGTATAACTCTCATTAACTAAGCTCATTAATAAATTAGTAAGGTAAGATGGTGTCCCTAACTTAGATACTAATTCTATCATGAAAGTGTCGGTTTTTCACATTGGTCTCCCATTCGCTTCTGAAGAACACAATCAATCAATATTAACTACTCAAGATTATGATTCAGTTGAAGGGTAAATCGGTGTCCTTATTTAGGCTTCACAATTACCTACTCAATTGATGGAATTAATTACTAATCTAATTACACCGGTCTCCCGTATGCAATTCAACTTATCTATTTATTTCTCAATAACCTAGATAAATTAATTAATCTAGTAAGTCTCGTTACATCAACCAACAGACTAATAATCAAAGGGATCAATCAATGGGAATAACTAAGAATCACAATCAAGAGCAATTATTAATACATACAAAAGATCAAACAATCCTTCACCTATGTTCAATAATCTAAGAAAATACTAGGAATTTAGCTACTCATAATGATATTCAAAGAACAAAAACAAAGAGATAAACAATAATCAACCATTGTAAAGATTAAAATAAAATATAAGAGTTTACCAATGATTAACAATTGAAATCCTAGTGTTTAGATGCTCCAAAATACCTTAGAAAGCTCAAAAATTCGTAACCCTAGCTAAAATATTCGTAAAACAAGAACTGCCTAAATTTATGGGGTTAAAATCCTATTTATAGGGAAAGAATTCGATGGCTGACCGACCCAAGAATTGCGGCCGCATCAGGTCCTCTCGCGACCGCATTGGGTAGCCTCGCGACCACATTAGAGTGAACTGCGGCTGCGAGATTTGTCTTCTCCAAAATCTGAACTTCTGTTAATATAATACGACCGCGAGATTTTTCATGCGACCGCATTAGGACAAATTGCGACCGCATTAAAGTGAATTGCGGTCGCGAGATGCATCAGAAGCAGCAGTTCAACTTTTGACTTTAACTTTTCAATTAAACTTGTTCTTTTGACACCAAAACTCGCCGAAAACATCCAAAACACCCATATGAAGACTCATTAAACTAAAACCATCATTTTTACCATATCCATGAACTAATGTCTTCAATCTTCATCATTTTATACCCAAAAAGAACAAGATATCGCGAGTAATATTATGTATAAATGGAGCATTATCACAAATGTATCTCTTCTGGTTGGGAACTTTGGACATAGTGTCCAGGAATCTTCAGTCAAGCTTATAGGTATCGAGCTTGGATGGTTCTTCCAGTAGCCTTCCGGGATAAGGTACACGAACCAGAGTTTGAGCGGGCAGCTTCTGAGTATATGTTGATCTGTTCTCGAGCCTAGCTTGTAGTGACCCGAACTTTTCCATGTTTATATATATTAATTGAGATTGATATTTACATGATTAAATGTTTCCAATATGTTAAGCAATCAAACTTGTTAAGACTTGATTAATTGAAATATGTTTCATATAGACAATTGACCACCCAAGTTGATCGGTGATTCACGAACGTTAAAACTTGTAAAAACTATATGATGACATATAAATGGATATATATATAGTTAACATGATACTATGATAAGAAAACATATCATAAAGTATATTAACAATGAACTACATATGTAAAAACAAGACTACTAACTTAATGATTTTTAAACGAGACATATATGTAACGATTATCGTTGTAAAGACATTTAATGTATATATATCATATTAAGAGATATTCATACATGATAATATCATGATAATATAATAATTTAAAATCTCATTTGATATTATAAACATTGGGTTAACAACATTTAACAAGATCGTTAACCTAAAGGTTTCAAAACAACACTTACATGTAACGACTAACGATGACTTAACGACTCAGTTAAAATGTATATACATGTAGTGTTTTAATATGTATTTATACACTTTTGAAAGACTTCAATACACTTATCAAAATACTTCTACTTAACAAAAATGCTTACAATTACATCCTCGTTCAGTTTCATCAACAATTCTACTCGTATGCACCCGTATTCGTACTCGTACAATACACAGCTTTTAGATGTATGTACTATTGGTATATACACTCCAATGATCAGCTCTTAGCAGCCCATGTGAGTCACCTAACACATGTGGGAACCATCATTTGGCAACTAGCATGAAATATCTCATAAAATTACAAAAATATGAGTAATCATTCATGACTTATTTACATGAAAACAAAATTACAAATCATTTATATCTAATCCATACACCAACGACCAAAAACACCTACAAACACTTTCATTCTTCAATTTTCTTCATCTAATTGATCTCTCTCAAGTTCTATCTTCAAGTTCTAAGTGTTCTTCATAAATTCCAAAAGTTCTAGTTTCATAAAATCAAGAATACTTTCAAGTTTGCTAGCTCACTTCCAATCTTGTAAGGTGATCATCCAACCTCAAGAAATCTTTGTTTCTTACAGTAGGTTATCATTCTAATACAAGGTAATAATCATATTCAAACTTTGGTTCAATTGCTATAACTATAACAATCTTATTTCAAGTGATGATCTTACTTGAACTTGTTTTCGTGTCATGATTCTGCTTCAAGAACTTCGAGCCATTCAAGGATCCATTGAAGCTAGATCCATTTTTCTCTTTTCCAGTAGGTTTATCCAAGGAAATTAAGGTAGTAATGATGTTCATAACATCATTCGATTCATACATATAAAGCTATCTTATTCGAAGGTTTAAACTTGTAATCACTAGAACATAGTTTAGTTAATTCTAAACTTGTTCGCAAACAAAAGTTAATCCTTCTAACTTGACTTTTAAAATCAACTAAACACATGTTCTATATCTATATGATATGCTAACTTAATGATTTAAAACCTGGAAACACGAAAAACACCGTAAAACCGGATTTACGCCGTCGTAGTAACACCGCGGGCTGTTTTGGGTTAGTTAATTAAAAACTATGATAAACTTTGATTTAAAATTTGTTATTCTGAGAAAATGATTTTTATTATGAACATGAAACTATATCCAAAAATTATGATTAAACTCAAAGTGGAAGTATGTTTTCTAAAATGGTCATCTAGACGTCGTTCTTTCGACTGAAATGACTACCTTTACAAAAACGACTTGTAACTTATTTTTCCGACTATAAACCTATACTTTTCTGTTTAGATTCATAAAATAGAGTTCAATATGAAACCATACCAATTTGATTCACTCAAAACGGATTTAAAATGAAGAAGTTATGGGTAAAACAAGATTGGATAATTTTTCTCATTTTAGCTACGTGAAAATTGGTAACAAATCTATTCCAACCATAACTTAATCAACTTGTATTGTATATTATGTAATCTTGAGATACCATAGACACGTATACAATGTTTCGACCTATCATGTCGACACATCTATATATATTTCGGAACAACCATAGACACTCTATATGTGAATGTTGGAGTTAGCTATACAGGGTTGAGGTTGATTCCAAAATATATATAGTTTGAGTTGTGATCAATACTGAGATACATATACACTGGGTCGTGGATTGATTCAAGATAATATTTATCGATTTATTTCTGTACATCTAACTGTGGACAACTAGTTGTAGGTTACTAACGAGGACAGCTGACTTAATAAACTTAAAACATCAAAATATATTAAAAGTGTTGTAAATATATTTTGAACATACTTTGATATATATGTATATATTGTTATAGGTTCGTGAATCAACCAGTGGCCAAGTCTTACTTCCCGACGAAGTAAAAATCTGTGAAAGTGAGTTATAGTCCCACTTTTAAAATCTAATATTTTTGGGATGAGAATACATGCAGGTTTTATAAATGATTTACAAAATAGACACAAGTACGTGAAACTACATTCTATGGTTGAATTATCGAAATCGAATATGCCCCTTTTTATTAAGTCTGGTAATCTAAGAATTAGGGAACAGACACCCTAATTGACGCGAACTCTAAAGATAGATCTATTGGGCCTAACAAACCCCATCCAAAGTACCGAATGCTTTAGTACTTCGAAATTTATATCATATCCGAAGGGTGTCCCGGAATGATGGGGATATTCTTATATATGCATCTTGTTAATGTCGGTTACCAGGTGTTCACCATATGAATGATTTTTATCTCTATGTATGGGATGTGTATTGAAATATGAAATCTTGTGGTCTATTATTATGATTTGATATATATAGGTTAAACCTATAACACACCAACATTTTTGTTGACGTTTTAAGCATGTTTATTCTCAGGTGATTATTAAGAGCTTCCGCTGTCGCATACTTAAATAAGGACGAGATTTGGAGTCCATGCTTGTATGATATTGTGTAAAAACTGCATTCAAGAAACTTATTTTGTTGTAACATATTTGTATTGTAAACCATTATGTAATGGTCGTGTGTAAACAGGATATTTTAGATTATCATTATTTGATAATCTACGTAAAGCTTTTTAAAACCTTTATCTATGAAATAAAGGTTATGGTTTGTTTTAAAAATGAATGCAGTCTTTGAAAAATGTCTCATATAGAGGTCAAAACCTCGCAACGAAATCAATTAATATGGAACGTTTTTAATCAATAAGAACGGGACATTTAAGTTGGTATCCGAGCGTTGGTCTTAGAGAACCAGAATTTTGCATTAGTGTGTCTTATCGAGTTTGTTAGGATGCATTAGTGAGTCTGGACTTCGACCGTATTTATTTGAAAAATGATTGCTTAACACATTTTGTTGGAAACTATATATTTTTAACATGTGAATATTATGTGATATATTAATCTCTTAACGCGTTTGATATTATGTGATAGATGTCTACCTCTAGAACAAGTCCCATTGACTCACCTAATAATAATGAAGAATCAAATGTAAATTGGAATGATTCGTGGACTGATTCACAAGTTCCCGAAGAGGAACCGGAAGAAGAGTCGGAACCGGAAGAAGAATCGGAACCGGAAGAAGAATCGGAACCGGATGAAGAAATAGAACCGGTGGGGGAAATAATAAAACGGTTAAGTAAAAGAAAATCCTCAACCAACCGACCAAGGTTAATTATGGTCAATGGTGTTTTAGCCAAGGAAGCAAAATATTGGGAGGATTACCAATTCTCCGATGAATCGGATTCCGACGAGAATTCCGATGATGTTATAGAAATTACCCCAACTGAATTTAAAAAGGCAAAAGAAAATAATAAGAGAAAGGGCATAAAAATAGAGAAATCTAATTCCAACCCCGATGAACTTTATATGTATCGTCAACGCCCGAAGTCCTTAAGTTGTAACAATGACCCGGGAACCTCTAAACCACCAGGTTTTTCTAAACCAATGTGGACAACGACGGCTCGTATTAGGGGAACATCATATATCCCTAGAAACTTGGCAAAACGAACCAAAACCGAAGAAGAAGAAACGAGCGAGTCGGAATAAGATAGTTGTATTCGTGTGGTGTAATATATGTAATATAGTGTTCTTATGCTTTATGATATATGTAAAAATTGCTTGTATTAATAAGTATTTTTTTATGAATCTAACTCTTGTCTATTTTACAGTTTAAAAACACAAAATGGATAGACAACCCAATATTTTAAGAGACCTACCCGGAGACATGATTGATGAAATCTTGTCTAGAGTCGGCCAGAATTCTTCGGCACAACTATTTAAGGCGAGATCAGTTTGTAAGACATTCGAAGAACGTTCCAAGAATGTCTTGGTTTATAAGAGACTTTCGTTTGAAAGATGGGGGATATCACATTGGGAAACCCATAAGTTACGATGTGTTTACTTTGACGCATATATTGCGGGGAACCCAAATGCTATTTTACGCAACGGGTTAAGAAATTATTTTGACTCAATATATCCGAATATTGGACTTCGTGATTTAGAAAAAGCGGCTAACATGCAACATAAAGAAGCATGTTATGCTTACGGATTAGTAATGTTCGCTTCTCACCAAAGTGAGAACAAGAACATCGGGCTACAACTATTAAACAAAACGATTCCACAAGTGACGGAGTCGGTAATTGGGGTAAGAAATGAGGTTTTTAGATTATTACGGGACTGTTGGACATTACGTAACCCTCGTCCCTTTGATGACGTTACAACACGCTGTCTTATCAACGGCCATAACGGTTATGTTGCACAAGACCAAGGATGGGAAGTAGTCCTAGTAAAACCAGAATGCATGACTTGTTTCTGGACGTATGAATTACGTGTCTTTATTGCCTTTGCTGAACGACTTGTGTACTAGCTAGAATTGTCTTCACAACTATCTTGTATCAAAGTTATTGTGTGCTATATTTCATGCTTTATGTAAAATAAGCGGTATTGTAAGTTTGTAAAATATTGTATAAAAGTTTGAATGCGAAATATTATTATAATCAGTTTTTCATATAGAATTGTAGTAGTTGAATTGTATATTAGCTACTAAGTATGAACTTAACGGGTAGGTACTACCCGAATTTAAACTTATAAAACGCTAATATGAAGAAAAAACTTTTATAAATGAGTTCATATTATGCTACGAAATACTATTAACTACTCTTAATATTCTGTATGATTAACTTGTTCCATTTAACTATTTTGAAGGAAATGGCACCGACTACTCGACACACTGTGAATATGAATGAAGAGGAATTCCGTACTTTTCTAGCTTCAAACATAGCCGCAGTACAGGCTGCGCTACATACCAACAATAACCTTGGATCTAGCAGTACAGGAAATCGTGTAGGATGCACCTACAAAGAATTCACTGCCTGCAAACCTTTGGAATTTGATGGAACCGAAGGACCGATCGGATTGAAACGGTGGACCGAGAAGGTCGAATCGGTGTTTGCCATAAGTAAGTGTACTGAAGAGGACAAAGTAAAGTACGCTACGCATACCTTCACAGGTTCTGCGTTAACATGGTGGAATACCTATCTAGAGCAAGTGGGACAAGACGATGCGTACGCACTACCGTGGTCAGCATTCAAGCACTTGATGAACGAGAAGTACCGTCCCAGAACCGAGGTCAATAAGCTCAAGACAGAACTTAGAGGGATACGAACCCAAGGATTTGATATTACCACGTACGAAAGACGATTCACAGAATTGTGCCTATTGTGTCCGGGAGCATTCGAAGATGAGGAAGAGAAGATCGACGCGTTTGTGAAAGGATTACCGGAAAGAATCCAAGAAGATATAAGTTCACACGAGCCCGCCTCCATACAACAGGCATGTAGAATGGCTCACAAACTCGTGAACCAAATTGAAGAAAGAATTAAAGAACAGACTGCTGAAGAGGCCAATGTGAAGCAAGTCAAAAGAAAGTGGGAGGAAAACGGTGATAAGAATCACCAATACAACAACAACAACAATTACAACAATAATCGCAACAATTATCCCAACAATCGCAACATCAATCGTAACTACAACAAACGGCCCAACAACAACAACAACAGCAACTACAACAATCATCCCAACAACAATAATAACCGCAACAACAACAACAATCAGAAGCAGCTATGCCAAAGGTGTGAAAAGAATCACTCGGGGTTCTGCACCAAATTTTGCAACAAGTGTAAAAGAAATGGTCATAGCGCGGCGAAGTGTGAGGTCTACGGACCAGGGGTTAATAGAACGAAAGGAACAAATGGTGTCGGAACGAGTAATGGCGGAACAAGTAGTGTCGGAGCAAGTTATGCCAATGTAGTTTGTTATAAATGTGGAAAACCAGGCCACATTATTAGAAATTGCCCGAACCAGGAGAACACGAATGGACAAGGCCGTGGAAGAGTTTTCAATATTAATGCGGCAGAGGCACAGGAAGACCCGGAGCTTATTACGGGTACGTTTCTTATTGACAATAAATCTGCTTACGTTTTATTTGATTCGGGTGCGGATAGAAGCTATATGAGTAGAGATTTTTGTGCTAAATTAAGTTGTCCATTGACGCCTTTGGATAGTAAATTTTTACTCGAATTAGCAAATGGTAAATTAATTTCAGCAGATAATATATGTCGGAATCGAGAAATTAAACTGGTTAGCGAAACATTTAAGATTGATTTGATACCAGTAGAGTTAGGGAGTTTTGATGTGATAATCGGTATGGACTGGTTGAAAGAAGTGAAAGCGGAGATCGTTTGTTACAAAAATGCAATTCGCATTATACGAGAAAAAGGAAAACCCTTAATGGTGTACGGAGAAAAGGGCAACACGAAGCTACATCTTATTAGTAATTTGAAGGCACAAAAACTAATAAGAAAAGGTTGCTATGCTGTTCTAACACACGTCGAGAAAGTACAAACTGAAGAAAAGAGCATCAATGATGTTCCCGTCGCAAAAGAATTTCCTGATGTATTTCCGAAAGAATTACCGGGATTACCCCCACATCGATCCGTTGAATTTCAAATAGATCTTGTACCAGGAGCTGCACCAATAGCTCGTGCTCCTTACAGACTCTCACCCAGCGAGATGAAAGAACTACAAAGCCAATTACAAGAACTTTTAGAGCGTGGATTCATTCGACCAAGCACATCACCGTGGGGAGCTCCTGTTTTGTTTGTCAAGAAGAAAGATGGTACATTCAGGTTGTGTATCGACTACCGAGAGTTGAACAAACTTACCATCAAGAACCGCTACCCACTACCGAGAATCGATGACTTATTTGATCAACTACAAGGCTCGTCTGTTTATTCAAAGATTGACTTACGTTCTGGGTATCATCAAATGCGGGTGAAAGAAGATGATATTCCAAAGACTGCTTTCAGAAGACGTTACGGTCATTACGAGTTTATGGTCATGCCGTTTGGTTTAACTAATGCACCAGCTGTGTTCATGGACCTTATGAACCGAGTGTGTGGACCATACCTTGACAAGTTTGTCATTGTTTTCATTGATGACATACTTATTTACTCAAAGAATGACCAAGAACATGGTGAACATTTGAGAAAGGTGTTAGAAGTATTGAGGAAGGAAGAATTGTACGCTAAGTTTTCAAAGTGTGCATTTTGGTTGGAAGAAGTTCAATTCCTCGGTCACATAGTGAACAAAGAAGGTATTAAGGTGGATCCGGCAAAGATAGAAACTGTTGAAAAGTGGGAAACCCCGAAAACTCCGAAACACATACGCCAGTTTTTAGGACTAGCTGGTTACTACAGAAGGTTCATCCAAGACTTTTCCAGAATAGCAAAACCCTTGACTGCATTAACGCATAAAGGGAAGAAATTTGAATGGAATGATGAACAAGAGAAAGCGTTTCAGTTATTGAAGAAAAAGTTAACTACGGCACCTATATTGTCATTGCCTGAAGGGAATGATGATTTTGTGATTTACTGTGATGCATCAAAGCAAGGTCTCGGTTGTGTATTAATGCAACGAACGAAGGTGATTGCTTATGCGTCTAGACAATTGAAGATTCACGAACAAAATTATACGACGCATGATTTGGAATTAGGCGCGGTTGTTTTTGCATTAAAGACTTGGAGGCACTACTTATATGGGGTCAAAAGTATTATATATACCGACCACAAAAGTCTTCAACACATATTTAATCAGAAACAACTGAATATGAGGCAGCGTAGGTGGATTGAATTATTGAATGATTACGACTTTGAGATTCGTTACCACCCGGGGAAGGCAAATGTGGTAGCCGATGCCTTGAGCAGGAAGGACAGAGAACCCATTCGAGTAAAATCTATGAATATAATGATTCATAATAACATTACTACTCAAATAAAGGAGGCGCAACAAGGAGTTTTAAAAGAGGGAAATTTAAAGGATGAAATACCCAAAGGATCGGAGAAGCATCTTAATATTCGGGAAGACGGAACCCGGTATAGGGCTGAAAGGATTTGGGTACCAAAATTTGGAGATATGAGAGAAATGGTACTTAGAGAAGCTCATAAAACCAGATACTCAATACATCCTGGAACGGGGAAGATGTACAAGGATCTCAAGAAACATTTTTGGTGGCCGGGTATGAAAGCCGATGTTGCTAAATACGTAGGAGAATGTTTGACGTGTTCTAAGGTCAAAGCTGATCATCAGAAACCATCAGGTCTACTTCAACAACCCGAAATCCCGGAATGGAAATGGGAAAACATTACCATGGATTTCATCACTAAATTGCCAAGGACTGCAAGTGGTTTTGATACTATTTGGGTAATAGTTGACCGTCTCACCAAATCAGCACACTTCTTGCCAATAAGAGAAGATGACAAGATGGAGAAGTTAGCACGACTGTATTTGAAGGAAGTCATCTCCAGTCATGGAATACCAATCTCTATTATCTCTGATAGGGATGGCAGATTTATTTCAAGATTCTGGCAGACATTACAGCAAGCATTAGGAACTCGTCTAGACATGAGTACTGCATATCATCCACAAACTGATGGGCATAGCGAAAGGACGATACAAACGCTTGAATACATGCTACGAGCATGTGTTATTGATTTCGGAAACAGTTGGGATCGACATCTACCGTTAGCAGAATTTTCCTACAACAACAGCTACCATTCAAGCATTGAGATGGCGCCGTTTGAAGCACTTTATGGTAGAAAGTGCAGATCTCCGATTTGTTGGAGTGAAGTGGGGGATAGACAAATTACGGGTCCGGAGATTATACAAGAAACTACCGAGAAGATCATCCAAATTCAACAACGGTTGAAAACCGCCCAAAGTCGACAAAAGAGCTACGCTGACATTAAAAGAAAAGATATAGAATTTGAAATTGGAGAGATGGTCATGCTTAAAGTTGCACCTTGGAAAGGCGTTGTTCGATTTGGTAAACGAGGGAAATTAAATCCAAGGTATATTGGACCATTCAAGATTATTGATCGTGTCGGACCAGTAGCTTACCGACTAGAGTTACCTCAACAACTCGCGGCTGTACATAACACTTTCCACGTCTCGAATTTAAAGAAATGTTTTGCTAAAGAAGATCTCACTATTTCGTTATATGAAATCCAAATCAACGAAAAACTTCAATTCATCGAAGAACCCGTCGAAATAATGGATCGTGAGGTTAAAAGACTTAAGCAAAACAAGATACCAATTGTTAAGGTTCGATGGAATGCTCGTAGAGGACCCGAGTTCACCTGGGAGCGTGAAGATCAGATGAAGAAGAAATACCCGCATCTATTTCCAGAAGATTCGTCAACACCTTCAACAGCTTAAAATTTCGGGACGAAATTTACTTAACGGGTAGGTACTGTAGTGACCCGAACTTTTCCATGTTTATATATATTAATTGAGATTGATATTTACATGATTAAATGTTTCCAACATGTTAAGCAATCAAACTTGTTAAGACTTGATTAATTGAAATATGTTTCATATAGACAATTGACCACCCAAGTTGATCGGTGATTCACGAACGTTAAAACTTGTAAAAACTATATGATGACATATAAATGGATATATATATAGTTAACATGATACTATGATAAGAAAACATATCATAAAGTATATTAACAATGAACTACATATGTAAAAACAAGACTACTAACTTAATGATTTTTAAACGAGACATATATGTAACGATTATCGTTGTAAAGACATTTAATGTATATATATCATATTAAGAGATATTCATACATGATAATATCATGATAATATAATAATTTAAAATCTCATTTGATATTATAAACATTGGGTTAACAACATTTAACAAGATCGTTAACCTAAAGGTTTCAAAACAACACTTACATGTAACGACTAACGATGACTTAACGACTCAGTTAAAATGTATATACATGTAGTGTTTTAATATGTATTTATACACTTTTGAAAGACTTCATAACACTTATCAAAATACTTCTACTTAACAAAAATGCTTACAATTACATCCTCGTTTAGTTTCATCAACAATTCTACTCGTATGCACCCGTATTCGTACTCGTACAATACACAACTTTTAGATGTATGTACTATTGGTATATACACTCCAATGATCAGCTCTTAGCAGCCCATGTGAGTCACCTAACACATGTGGGAACCATCATTTGGAAACTAGCATGAAATATCTCATAAAATTACAAAAATATGAGTAATCATTCATGACTTATTTACATGAAAACAAAATTACATATCCTTTATATCTAATCCATACACCAACGACCAAAAACACCTACAAACACTTTCATTCTTCAATTTTCTTTATCTAATTGATCTCTCTCAAGTTCTATCTTCAAGTTCTAAGTGTTCTTCATAAATTCCAAAAGTTCTAGTTTCATAAAATCAAGAATACTTTCAAGTTTGCTAGCTCACTTCCAATCTTGTAAGGTGATCATCCAACCTCAAGAAATCTTTGTTTCTTACAGTAGGTTATCATTCTAATACAAGGTAATAATCATATTCAAACTTTGGTTCAATTGCTATAACTATAACAATCTTATTTCAAGTGATGATCTTACTTGAACTTGTTTTCGTGTCATGATTCTGCTTCAAGAACTTCGAGCCATCCAAGGATCCATTGAAGCTAGATCCATTTTTCTCTTTTCCAGTAGGTTTATCCAAGGAAATTAAGGTAGTAATGATGTTCATAACATCATTCGATTCATACATATAAAGCTATCTTATTCGAAGGTTTAAACTTGTAATCACTAGAACATAGTTTAGTTAATTCTAAACTTGTTCGCAAACAAAAGTTAATCCTTCTAACTTGACTTTTAAAATCAACTAAACACATGTTCTATATCTATATGATATGCTAACTTAATGATTTAAAATCTGGAAACACGAAAAACACCGTAAAACCGGATTTACGCCGTCGTAGTAACACCGCGGGCTGTTTTGGGTTAGTTAATTAAAAACTATGATAAACTTTGATTTAAAAGTTGTTATTCTGAGAAAATGATTTTTATTATGAACATGAAACTATATCCAAAAATTATGATTAAACTCAAAGTGGAAGTATGTTTTCTAAAATGGTAATCTAGACGTCGTTCTTTCGACTGAAATGACTACCTTTACAAAAATGACTTGTAACTTATTTTTCCGACTATAAACCTATACTTTTCTGTTTAGATTCATAAAATAGAGTTCAATATGAAACCATAGCAATTTGATTCACTCAAAACGGATTTAAAATGAAGAAGTTATGGGTAAAACAAGATTGGATAATTTTTCTCATTTTAGCTACGTGAAAATTGGTAACAAATCTATTCCAACCATAACTTAATCAACTTGTATTGTATATTATGTAATCTTGAGATACCATAGACACGTATACAATGTTTCGACCTATCATGTCGACACATCTATATATATTTCGGAACAACCATAGACACTCTATATGTAAATGTTGGAGTTAGCTATACAGGGTTGAGGTTGATTCCAAAATATATATAGTTTGAGTTGTGATCAATACTGAGATACGTATACACTGGGTCGTGGATTGATTCAAGATAATATTTATCGATTTATTTCTGTACATCTAACTGTGGACAACTAGTTGTAGGTTACTAACGAGGACAGCTGACTTAATAAACTTAAAACATCAAAATATATTAAAAGTGTTGTAAATATATTTTGAACATACTTTGATATATATGTATATATTGTTATAGGTTCGTGAATCAACCAGTGGCCAAGTCTTACTTCCCGACGAAGTAAAAATCTGTGAAAGTGAGTTATAGTCCCACTTTTAAAATCTAATATTTTTGGGATGAGAATACATGCAGGTTTTATAAATGATTTACAAAATAGACACAAGTACGTGAAACTACATTCTATGGTTGAATTATCGAAATCGAATATGCCCCTTTTTATTAAGTCTGGTAATCTAAGAATTAGGGAACAGACACCCTAATTGACGCGAACTCTAAAGATAGATCTATTGGGCCTAACAAACCCCATCCAAAGTACCGGATGCTTTAGTACTTCGAAATTTATATCATATCCGAAGGGTGTCCCGGAATGATGGGGATATTCTTATATATGCATCTTGTTAATGTCGGTTACCAGGTGTTCACCATATGAATGATTTTTATCTCTATGTATGGGATGTGTATTGAAATATGAAATCTTGTGGTCTATTATTATGATTTGATATATATAGGTTAAACCTATAACTCACCAACATTTTTGTTGACGTTTTAAGCATGTTTATTCTCAGGTGATTATTAAGAGCTTCCGCTGTCGCATACTTAAATAAGGACGAGATTTGGAGTCCATGCTTGCATGATATTGTGTAAAAACTGCATTCAAGAAACTTATTTTGTTGTAACATATTTGTATTGTAAACCATTATGTAATGGTCGTGTGTAAACAGGATATTTTAGATTATCATTATTTGATAATCTACGTAAAGCTTTTTAAAACCTTTATCTATGAAATAAAGGTTATGGTTTGTTTTAAAAATGAATGCAGTCTTTGAAAAATGTCTCATATAGAGGTCAAAACCTCGCAACGAAATCAATTAATATGGAACGTTTTTAATCAATAAGAACGGGACATTTCATAGCTGACCTCCTCCTTGGTTCTTCCCTTAGGATTATGGAATCCATTTTCTTAGTTTCCTCTATGTGGGGATTTTAGATCATATTACTAGTTAATATTCCTTGTGGCCGAGTTTCATGGCGTTGTGATAATTGTCCAAGCTGCGTTTCTAGACTTTTGAGCAGAGCCAATTGATTTCGCATGAGTATCTCCTGGTATTGTTTAGACGCAGTTCTTTGATTTAGTTGTTGTTGTCCTTGAATGAACGGTGTCAACTAATCATCAGTCCCGAGAGCAGGGTTGGTTACTTTCATAATTTGGGTGGTTGGGGAATTTTCCTCAGCTGGTGGTCCAGTGAGTGGAAGTGGTTAATCGTAGGTTAATTGAGGTTGTTGGGGTAGATAAGGTGGGTAACGATAGTGAAAAGGTTTGTTATTTCTTTGAAATTGGCTAACCCTAGGTTGTTGATTGAATCTGGGATTTGGTTGACGAGTAGGGTATTGAACGTAACAGAATGAACCGTCAGGATTCTCGTACCCAACTTGATATTCTTCAGTAGGTTGCGGGTTGGTACAGTTAGTATAAGACTAATCCTGGTTAACTTGATAAGGTTGCGTCTTCAATTCTCCGAGTTGTTTGGCAAGAGACTCTATCTTGTCCGTGAAGGATATGATGGCCTCTGTGTGATTATTAAGTGCAGAGATTGGAGTAGATGATGAAGTTGTTTCACCACTGTTCCAGTCATGATGATGCATTGTCATGTTTCCGAGCAACTACCATGCTTCGTCTGCGGTGTGGTCCATAAGATTTCCTTGAGCTGATGCGTCGATCGTCATCCTATGATTTACCGTAAGACCATTGTAGAAGGTGCAGATTTGAGCTTATTGTTCTTGCTTGTGATTAGGGCATTTCTTCATCAAGGTGTTGAATCGCTCCCATGCAGTGTAAAGAGATTTATCATAACATTGTTTAAAGATAATGATGTCATTCTTAAGCTTGGTTTGTTTAGAAGGAGGGAAATATTTGGTTAGGGATTTAGTAGCCATCTCCGTCCATGACGTGATAGAATCTTTTTTCAATCCTTCAAACCATGTATGTGCATGATGAGTAAGAGAATAGGGGAACAAGTATAGCCGGATTATATCTTGTCCTATCCCTGGCTGTTTGTAGGAGTTCGAAAGAGATATGAATTTATAAAGGTGAGAATTAGGATCGTCATTCGGTAGTCCATGAAATCGACAGCCATTTTTGATGAGCTGTATAATATGATGCTTTAATTCGAACGAGTGTCCTTGGATCTCTGGGAATCTCATTGGTCCTCATCGACCTTCAATCGAGGATTTGGTGTTTTCTTCTAGAGTAATGCGTAACACCATTCGGTTTTTGATTCGTTCTTCCGTGCGTGCTTTAGAAATTATTGCGTCTGGATCAGGTATGAATAACAATGACCCTGGTCTAGATAGGGTATGGGTCATACACTGAGTATGCCCTTTGTTTTAAATTTTAGGTAGATATGCTAAGTTCCTAATTTAGTCTAAGGCAATCCTAATCTAAGGTAATCTAAAGTAATCTAAAGTAATCTAAGGTAATCTAAAGTAATTTAGAGTAATCTAATGTAGTCTAAGGTAATTATCCTATGTTTTTGGTTCTTGCTGCATAATCCCTTGTATTTCGATAACAGAGCTTCGCACGAACTATTCAACAAACCAAGTAGCCAGATCGACTATGGAGAGGCAGGATCCTTTTGGTCCCAATCTAATTGGCAACTGTTCGGAAAATCCAACAACCAAGTTCGTGCTTAATTGTATTTGTTAGACACCACTAAATGCTTGCAAATAGGTTTGATAGAAATAGTATTGTCTAATACCAGTTCCCTGGCAGCGGCGCCAAAAACTCACACCTCTCTTGATATAACCAAAACGGACAATTTTATTTATGCGGTGTCGTTAGGTCGCACGACGTCAGAATCAGCTATCAAGAGAGGGGCAATAGTTTTAAATTTATATTTAGCGGGGCCTAAATCGTACTACTCCTTATTATGGTGAGTAAGGGAAGTATAACCTAGGGACAAATTTTTAAGAGATCCGTAGAATCGAACCTATATCGATAACTTAAGATAATCCTAAGTGAATGAGTAGTTGTATATTACCTAATTTTGGGTTTTCAAGTTTATAAGATAAAATAAAGTAAATGCGATAAAATTTGTAATTCATATAAGGTTAAAGAAAGTGCATATTATGATTTCGTTAGTTACCTTGCCGAGATTATGAAATGTTGGATCATAAATACGTATTGACCTTGTATTTATTACACTAGTCCTACTACCCCTGTTATAAGACATTTCACAGAGTAATGCATTAGGCTTGAAGATTCTGAATAGACAGCAACGTCCCATACCCCCGACGCCCGTGCAGCTTGACTATAGGTGTAACATCCTCAATTGGGCCTAGCTATAAGGTTACTAAATTGCCCTTAAGTTTGTGTTGTGTTATCATATGCTTTTTTTTATTTAATGTTTATTATTATTTAATGATGTGGTTAGGACCAGTTTTTGACAAGGGTCACAGAACAGGTTTGTTTATTTAATTTGGACTTCGTTTGGGTTGCCAAATGATGTACGAAAGATATCAGATAACTGATAAATACCCGTGTGTTGCACAGTGTGGGAATTTAACCCAATTAAGTGACTATAGTGCTGCTTCCCTTCTCATTTTCCAGACTCTTCCACACACACACACACTAAACACACTCATATCTTCATCTCCTCCAACTACCAAACTATAATCCTTAATTCTTGTTTTAGAGCTCAAATCGTTTGTATCATTGTGTTCCTTGTGATTTATTGATTCTAACAAGGCAAGAATCATAGCATTTCATGCTTTAATCTTTGAGAAATTTGAGTTTTTGTGTAAGTTTTTACAAAATGAGTAATTTGGGTAAAGTGGTTAGATTTGATGTTGTTTGAGTCCAAATCTTGTGGGTTTATGTTTCTACATGTTTAGTGTCTTCGATTTGGTCAGTTTTGAGGTCATAATCGAGCTCTAGAGCAACAATTGGTCGATTTTGGGTGAAACCCGTAGCTTTGCTCTTCAGCTTCTACAGATAAACACAGTCGGCAGAGTGTCTCCTGACACTCGACCGACCGACTCGACCATCGACCGAGTGTGTATGACCCACAGCCGAGTGTGTCTATTAGAGACCATCTACCGAGTGACTAGACACTCGGCCGAGTGAGTGTAGACAGTCGGCCGACTGTCTATGACAGTCGATCGAGTGTCTTTGGCAGTGAAATATTTTACCATGTGTTGATTTTTAGCTGTTATGTTCTAAATATTTCCAGACAGTCGGACGCGTTTTGATACAAAAATTTATGTACTGTGTTATTTGGTGTTAATGGATAGTAACTAACTTGATTTGCCTTATGTTCAAGTGATAAGGATAAGGAAGCCGCTCAGTAGTAGATTATCTGAGCTGGTTGCTGGTATTTGGTGAGTGGGACTAACTGGAGTAAATAGTATATAGTAGCATGTTATATTATGATTGCCATGCTTGTTAGATATACTTGCTACTATGGTTAGTTACTACGTTGTGATTATTGCATGTTAGTTAATGCTTGTCTGCTAGAGCGCAGTGCGTCCCTATTGTATGGTAGCCTCGGTAGGAGAGATCAACCTGCGGGTTGGATTCCTCATGTGGTAGCCTAGATGTGACGACCTAGAAATTTCCGACCAAATTTAAACTTAATCTTTATATGTTTCTGACACGATAAGCAAAGTCTGTAATGTTGAGTCTCGAAAAGTTTGGAACAATTTACATGAATGCATTTGCCCTTTTACCATTGCCGACGATTCACGAACAATTGTTTGTAAATAAATATGTAAGTATATGTATATTAATTTGAAATTATAAAACATAATTTAAGCATTAGAATTAAATATGTAAAATAGGATACAAAATGATTAAGTGTAAATTTAAATTGAATCTATATATAAATATATATTATTTCTATGATTAATTATTATTACATG